>NC_054378.1:15892736-16180236 GCF_017654675.1 Xenopus laevis
TATATTTGCATTTCTGTCTGCTACCAATGTTAAAGTGTATTCTATCCTGTAGAAACAACATTTTTCTTTAACTGTTATGCCAGTGGCACACACAGGAGAGGCTGGGAAACAGTCCTCCCCCTGACCAACTGCATCCATGGCCCCACCACAAGCTTCAGTGTCCTATATTGGCTTTAAAGAGGACCTGTCACCTTAAGAAATAATTCCATAGTGTTTTCTATTATGTTAGTTGAGCAAAATAAACTTTACTTTCATTATATTTATTATTTACATTTTGTTTCCTTCAGTCTTGGAATAACACAATCACAGCAAGCAGGCAGGAGCCATTTTGTGGCAATCTTTTATTAAGACAAATTGTGTATCACCCCAAAATCTTGTGTATGCGCCAGAATAGGGGACCTAATGCCCATGCACAGTCCCCTACACAATTATAGAGTGTAAGAATGGAAGGGGGGATGTGACAAGAGCCGTGACATGCAGGAATTGCTGAATAGAAAGTGAAAGTAATTGACTGCCCCACCTCTATGCCTCAGGCATAGAGGAGGGGCGGGTACAATTTGATTGACAGCTCAGATATTTAAACACCTTTATAAAGGTATGGATTTTTAATGTAAAAAAAAGAGTTTGGGTTCCATGTTTAATTTGCAAAGGACTTTCATTATACAGCTTTTTATGTATAGGTGACGGGTCCCCTTTAAATATATTGCAATATATGGACAAACAATCCCTGTTTAGTTTAAAGGGCAAGCCATTTTTATATATAGGTAACTTCCTAGAAGTTGCCACCTCACCCCCTTTAAGGGCTCTTACAGATGAACATTTTTAGCTGCGCTGCCGGTTTTATGCGTTCAGCCGCAGGGGAGCGCAGGAGTAGGCGCACTAAATTCTTTTCAATGTGGCTGTACTCACACAGATGAATGTAAGCGACGAACGCAGGAAAAATGTAACATGCTGCGTCCCAACCTGTGTTCGGCGCATACATGCGTCTGTGTGAGTACAGCCCCATTGAAAAGAATTCAGTGTGTCTACTCCTGCGTTCCCCTGCGGCTGAACGCATGAAACCGGAACGCAGGGGAGCACAGCTAAAAACGCTCATCTGTAAGAGCCTTAAAGCCACACACATATGGAATCCACAGCCTGCATGGCTAATTAGCAATTCATTTAGATGCATGATTGATACATGGCTGCACACAAATCAGTTCAGTCTGCATCATACATCTAAATGAATTGCTAATTAGCCATGCAGGCTGTGGGTTCCATATTCCACAGCAAATTAATTTTAGGGACCCCAACATATTCAGTGTTTGTCCTGTTTTACCCAAAAATATGTTGACATTTGTAATTAATTAGGGCCTCATGTGGGCCCTGTACATCTTGGGGCCCCCTTGCAGCCACAGGGTCTGCTTCCTCTATAGTTACGCCACTGATGGGTGCAAGCATTGTGTGTATTGGTCCTAAACTAGTCTGGTCTTAACTAGACTGGTCTTAACTAGTATAGCGAAGGGTTCCACAACTTTACACTGCAGGGTTACAGCCCCAACCCTTTGAAACCGAACACTTTTTCAAATCTACATGACTAATTAACAATTAATTTGAATGTGGGCTGCATGGCTGAACACAACTAGTGCAGCCTGCAGCATTCTTCTTAATTAACTTTTAATGGGATGAAGAAATAGATGAGTGCAATCTGACCACACTGAACCCCCACGTGATTATTCTGGGCAGAGGCCCAAGGATCATAAGCCGCCCCGATGGAGGAGGGCATTATTCTCCCTGTTATGACTTGGGAGAAGGTCATATCATTACCAGCGCTGGATTATTATCCTTACAGTAATCTAAAGCCAATGTCTGAAATGCTATATTCCCATAACACCCACACAAGCGGCAGTGCAGCACTGCATTTCTTGCATCTACGACTCAGGCTGGAGTCGATATCTGTCACTGCTCTGGGCTCGGTGAATCAGACTCAACGTCACTCACTTCCAATTCTTTTCTTTCCTCTTTGTCTTTATCTGGGTCAGCGGCAGAGTCACGGCACAGGCGAATCGGATCCATGCTGACAGGTGAATAGCCTCCCCCAGATCTCTATTCACTTGCAGGCCTAATATCAATAGCTTTTATTGCACGTACTATTCAGTCATTTCCTGCATCTAACCCTGCATGGCTTGTCTGTTATATATAAATATGGCATAATGCACCCCCTGTTGTAAATTATGAGGATGCAGGAAATCACTATAGACATGCAGGTTGGTCATCTTAAAGCATAACTGTGCTTAAAGGGGTGGTTCACCTTTAAATAAACTTTTAGCATGACATAGAGACTTATATTCTGAGATAACTTGCAATTGGTTTTCATTTTTTATTATTTGCGGTTTTTGAGTTATTTAGCTTTTTATTCAGCAGCTCCCCAGTTTGCCATTTCAGCCATGTGGTTGCCAGGGTCCAATTCCCCTAGCAACCATGCACTATTTTGAATAAGAGACTGGTATATAAATAGGAGAGGGCCTGAATAGAAAGATGAGTATTACAAAGTAGCAATAACAATACATTTGTAGCCTTACAGAGCATTTGTTTTTAGATGGGGTCAGCGACCCCCATTTGAAAGCTGGAAAGAGTCAGAAGATGAAGGCAAATAATTAAAAAACTATTAAAAAGGGAAAAAAATTGAAGTAGCTATTCTATAACATACTAAAAGTTAACTTAAAGGCCAACCACCTATTTAAAGCAAGACAGATTAAAACAAATGATTGGGTTGCCCCAATGTCATAGCTTTGGCTCACCCTAAAATTATTGGGTTGTAAAACCTGGGAAAGCAGCAGTCCTGGGTGTGCCATTAGGGAGTGGGGCCCACCAGGTTTTCTCACGGGGGACCCTGGCCGCTCAGGCTGACCCTGTTGGTTGCTATGGGTTACTAGGCCTGTAGCAGGCTTTCTCACCGTCATTATATCTTTGCCAAGCCATGGTACTACAGATAACTTCCATATGGTGACCCTAACTATTTACCTCAGGCTGTATTTCTCCACTCGCCGACAGCAGTCACCTGTTTAGACCCCCCACAGATGCCCCTTATAGTATAATGCCATAACCCTCGGGGCTGCTAAGGAACAAGACCCTTTGTAAACAGCACGTCCTGTTTGTACAATATGAGACAGAGTGTAATGTTTATTTGCTGCCTCACCATTATGGCACCAGAGCTGCCGGTCAGCAGTTCAATCGTGTCATAAATGACTGGGCCTGTGGGCAAAAGGGAAAGTCTCTGGGGATGGAATTTCACACCAGGAGCCCATGTGAGGCCTAACTTGTAACAAGGGGCCATAAAGAACTGATTTACGATGTCCCTCTTGCTCAGGTGGCTAAGCCCACAAATAAACACACTTTATGTTGGTACAGTGTCATGTGACCAGGCAGACATGTTGGATCCAGGCTTTGTGTCTGCCCCAGCAGCGGGGAGGGATTAGCCTGCTTTAACATACTGAGACACTCAAATCCAACATCAAAGGAGAAAAATCCCCCCCTGTCTGTGTAGAATGGGGAGTCCCAGGATCATGTCTCAGTCAGAGGGGCATTTTCCCCAGTGCAGCACATGACGCCACAGTAACTACAGGCTCCAGGGTTTCCCCCCATTACATGACACTACAAGGTTTTTATCCTTGTAAATTCGGTTTAGCGGCAGCTTTTAGAATGGCCGGTGGCAAGTCACCGAAGCAAAAAGCCATAAAGTGCCGTAATGACTTAATATTCACTGGTGCCAAGTGCTCAGTGAGAAATCTATTAGTTGAGCATATTATTCTCCACTTTAAAGACCTTTATAAGCCTTGGGTTGGATTTTAGTCACTGTTTTACACCAAGGAACTATTATTTAATCGTCAGAATACACGCTGTGCCCCCTGCAATGCTCCCTCCTGCACCCAATATACTTCTACAGAGGCAAGTGCAAGGGTTCACTGCCGAGTCAAGTCATTTCTGCCCCAGCGCTTCCGCCCATGTCTTGCCCAAGGTGTTTACGCAGTTTAATGGCAACACCTTCCGCCACTAGGGCACTTTTTACAAATTGTGGGGTTGGCCTTCCTGCTGGGGCTTGGAGCAGTGGTAAAGTTGGCCATAGACTTTACAATCATGATCTTTCCTGGAAAAGATCTTTCCAAGAAAGATTTCAATACACACATGTAGAGCTTGTCAGATATACAGGTAAAAACAATAAAATTCTACCTGTATCTGACGATTCAACAATGGCCGATGTTCAGGTGTCTTCAAAGAAGACAAGATCCAAGTCTTCTGCCGATATTGGTCGGCTCATCTCCTACCATACCGAATATTGTACGAAAATGTTTTTCATACAATATTATCTGTGCTTCTATGGCCACCTTAACGGGGGCTCAGCCTGAGGGCCATTTAGGGAGAGAATTGAGGAGAATGGTCACCTGCTTTCCCAGATATACCTGAAAGCCCGATTGGAAGGTCAGTTAGGGTGATATTAAGGGTGAATTTGTATTTAGTGCCCTAGATATTCTTGAAACGACGACCGAGTAACTGATACACCAACATTTTTCTTCATCTCATTTGGGGTGGCCAAAAGTTGGACCTTCAAGTGGGGTTGACACCCAGTGCAGAGTGGGTGGGAGGGTGCTAGTTGCCGTTCAAATTTAGGTTATAGAATCAATTTAAGGTTATAGATAAAAGAAAACATCCTTATACCGTACTAGCTATAATGTCGGGGGTATTGAGAGACAGCAAAAATATTTTGACCCAAAGTTGGCCTTCAGGCTGGTCTTCTGGAAATATCTAGCGGAGCAAATGAACATTCACCCCAACTTTATTATTCATTGTCTGGGGTTATTTACCTTTAAATTAATTTTGATTATGATGTAGTGAGTGATATTCTATTTCGAACTAAAACTTAAATTAAAGGTGAACCACCCCTTTAATCCCCCTAATGTCAATGTCTAAATAGTGTCTAATGGCATCCCCCACATATATGTACAGATACATGTCTGGGGACATAATAAGCTATAAACCTTCAGGCTTCCATGAGTATCAAAGGAAGCAAATGTGCATTCTTCCCAAACCTTATACTAAATGATCTTAAGTCTAGACTCATACCCAAAGTTGTGTGTACCCCTAGAGGCCCAGCCTTCCTGCTCTGAGATTTTTGGGACCTACAGAAGACTTTGACTGCTGTCACTTGTAGCTTCTTGGATTTGTTCTAATTATGAGAAATGTCTAAGGGATTGGACCTTTTATGGCTGGGGATTAGCAGTTCTGGCTTCCTCTAAAAGAGAAACTTGGCTTCCTTCTCCTTCCCCCCTCTCTCTCTCTCTCTCTCTCTCTCTCTCTCTCTCTCTCTCTCTCTCTCTCTCCCCCTCTCTCTCTCTGTCTCGTTTTTTGTGCCATCTTAAGAGGTCAGTGGATTGTGAGAGCTGCAGCTGAGGCTAAAGCCTTCCATGAAAGTAATCTCTGTCCCCTTCTCTGTGATCCAAATAGAGCTTGCCAGAGCCATTGTTTTCTCAGTGCAGTTTGGTGCCAACACCAATAAGATGAGACATTGAATCATTTCCAAGAATGGAGATAGAGAATGAGTTTGGAGGAAATGGGGCAGCAAATACATATTAAAAATTCGGCAGAGCAGGTGCCTCACTATATGTACTGTAGCTCTTTAGATGGGATTGTGACCTGGAAGGGTCACATAGGGACAAGCTGTATCATGGCTGGGTCTGCTGTTTATGACAGTTTCTTAAAGGAAAACTATACCCCCAAAATGAATACTTAAGCAACAGATAGTTTATATCAAATTGAATGACATATTAAAGAATCTTACCAAACTGGAATATATATTTACATAAATATTGCCCTTTTACATCTCTTGCCTTGAGCCACCATTTCGTGACTCTATCTGTGCTGTCTCAGAGATCACCTGACCAGAAATACTACAACACTAACTGTAACAGGAAGAAGTGAGGAAGCAAAAGGCAGAACTCTGTCTGTTGATTGGCTCATGTGACCTTACATGTGGTTTGTATGTGTGCACAGTGAATCTTACGATCTCAGGGGGTGGCCCTTATTTTTTAAAATGGAAATTTTCTATTTATGATTACCCAATGGCACATACTACTAAAAAAGTATATTATTATGATAATGGTTCATTTACATGAAGCAGGGTTTTACACATGAGCTGTTTTACTCAGTATCTTTTAATAGAGACCTACATTGTTTGGGGGGTATAGTTTTCCTTTAAGCAGCTCTATGAACTTTAAAATCACAAACAAAATTCATATTTTTAAGGAACAATCAGTCTCTCCCTTACTACATATAATATCAGTACTACTAAATGCATCTCTGTATTTCCCCTTCATTCTTCCTTTCCACCTTTGTTTCATTTTTCCTGTTGGTTTCCCTTCCATACACACCTGCCTGTTCTTGTCCCTGCAGCCAAAGCCAAATCCAGGTGTGGACCGAACTTTTTCCCGTGCATGAGTGGCATCCACTGCATCATCGCCCGCTTCCAGTGCAATGGTTTCGAGGACTGTCCCGATGGGAGCGACGAGGAGAACTGCAGTGAGTGTGGCCAATGGGATGAACGACGCATTTCATGCACACTTGGGGAAAGAACATAGGGGCTTATTTTCCAAAGGAGACTGTTCACTATATGAGACATAGTCCGTGCATTAAGTTGGGACGTTAGCATTCGTTAAGAGTTATTGGGTTAAGGTGGCCATAGACATAACCATTGGTCGCAGGAAAGATCCTTAGTTTCAATACAGACGTGTTAGAGCTGAATTGTCGGATATACATAATTTAATACAATATGGGTCTGTGGCCACCTTTATGCAGAGAATGTTTTGTCCTATCAGATCAATCCCTGCCCATAGGGCCCTATAGTCTATATGAACCCCCACCCTCTGGCCTGTTTGAAGGGCTGACTAACAATTATTTTGGATACCGAAGGTTTAAAAGCTCTTTGTTAAAGGACATTGAAGTCCCAAAACAATTTTGTCTGTATGCCTTCAGTTAATGAAGTGCTGACAACCACAGAGGCTCTGTGCAATCTAATGTATACCCTGCACTGTTGCCCTGGCCCTGCTGGTGCCAATCACTTCTCCATATGCTCTCGACAAGGGTCCCTAGTGCATAAATGCTAGTGCCAACACAAGTTCACTAGTTCACTAAGGAGGGGTGCGACAGTCTAATGCTGTTAACACTTTGCATTGTCACCTTTGCAGGATGGCAGGCCAAAGTTACTGCCCAGCTGTCCCCACAAAGTCCATAAGGATTATGGCACACATAGTAATTAAGGCATTTTACCTTGATTTGTGGCTCCTTCCCTCAAGGGAAGAGCATAAGACAAAAGAAATACTCCATGCATTGGACCTTCAACACCAGGAATGTGCAATATGGCTTAAGCCCACCATCTGCTCATTGACAAGGTCACTAAACAAGCATTTATTTGCCCAAATTAGCAACCTAAATGCTGGGCCAAAACAGAATGATTTGATTGTTGGCTCGGGGGACTTGCTGGACGAGAACCGCATCAATGTACTGATCCTCATCCAAAGGAATTTTCAAACCTGCCTTCTACTGTAGATAGATGTCTCGCCACTGAGGAATAAATGTTCAATTGCATTTCCAGAAAGACTATTGGAATTACGGGTTCCCCCAGTGATCACTGTAGCAGTCGCTTAGGTATATATTAGTACCAGTGCCGGCCTAGACCTCCTAGGACCCATCAGGGAAGCATAAATTCAGGGCCCACTATCACAACAATATCAATGGTGGGTAAAAAAAAGAGTTGATGGGAACTGACCCAGGAAGGGTTCCCACCTGCCTGGTATTTCACCAGCCTGGCCGGTAAGAGTAAGGGCACACCTAGAGATTCGGGGAGATTTAGTCACCCGATGTCTAATCGACTCTTCTTTGGGGCGACTAATCTCCCTGAACTGCTTCCCGGTGGCTTCCATCTGCTTCTATGAAAAAACAGCTGCGCCAATGCACTCGCGGTGCTTCGATTTCCGAAGTCGCCCTAAGTTTCCTCATGAGTAAACTTTGGGCGACTTAGGAAATTGAAGCCCTGCGAGTGCATTGGTACAGGCGGTTTTTTTATTGAAGCAGACAGAAGCCACTGGGAAGCAGTTCGGGGAGATTAGTGTGACTAAATCTCCCTGAATCATCAGGTGTGCCCTTACCCTAAAAAATGTTGCTTGATATCAGTTTTGATTGAACCAGAGACCACTTGAGCTGGAAAGATAAAGGTTATTTGACACAAGCTCCATGGATTCTGAACTCCCATAAAGTCAGAACTCCCGAATAAAGAAATCACTGAGTTTTTATAAACTTGGGAACGTATGACATAAGAATTTACAAGGGTAAAAGAGCAGTAACATTGCAAGAGCATAGAGATATCTCTTCACAGCACAGAAAAACAAAGAACTGCCCATGAAGCCAATGAGATGGTTCTTCCTCAAGGTCAAGGTGATAATGACCAAGCTAGCTTGAGAACATATCCATCCAAGTCAGGGGGGCTCCCGAGGGAATCTGCATACACAGACTTTTATTCTTTCTCATTATTAATAGGGAAAAAACATAAAAATATAGGAAGGCTATTTTTTTCGTTCCAGAAAAGGTGGCAACCATAGGCCCAGGAGATCCTCTGAGCTCCGGCAGGTCAGTCCGACCCTGGTTAATACATTTTTGTGGAGGCGTTTGCAATGCTTTAAGCTCAGTGTCCCTTAAACAGACCATAACTAATCCCTTCAGCTACCACCCAGCAAGTTCTAAACAGACACAGGCAAGTTCAGACATGAAAGCCTCAAGTCATTTATTCTTCTGTTCTGTGAGCTGGGGATTATAGAGCCAAAACAAAACCGCTCATTCTTAAGGTGGCCATAGACTTAAAGATCCGCTCGTTTGGCGACATCGCCAAACGAGCGGATCTTTCCCCGATATGCCACTAAACTGCGTGGCTATATTGGGGGTAATTCGAGCGTTCGGCCGTATGGACGAACGATTGAATTACGATGCGCCAAGCGGCTCCGACGGGTCGGTCGGGTAAAAATCCAACCTTCCCAATCGATATCGTGGCCAGATATCGATCGGGATGACCCGTCGGAAGCCCCCATACATGGGCAGATAAGCTGTCAAATCGGTCCAAACGACCGATATCGGCAGCTTTATCTGCCCGTGTATGGCCACCTATAGGGATCTGCAATGACTCTTGCTAAACTACAGCTCTCAGCACAGCTTGCCCTTTATCGATAGAACTTTCAGTGTTAGGCTGGGGGAGACATTGCCCAATACTCCCCTCAAAACTTTGTTACCTGCTATAGCAAAGCATAGTAACCAGACCTCCCCTCCTGTTGTTGTCAAATAGTAACACCCAGTGCTCCATTGACAACAATAGACTTCACTAGGTGAACGTTTTAAATTTTGTGCCTGTGGTTGTCCCTTTAAACTGGAACATTTTTAGTACTAAAGTAGAACAGGGGTAATCGAACCTTGTGTTTCTGTCTGTTAAACTGGTTGGTTAATAGGCCCATCCACTGAATTGCGCTGACTTCTGAGTTCTGTAGTCCAGCCCAGTGCTAGAGCTGAAGCCATGCCTGTAAGTCCGCCAGAGACTGCCCCCTGCAGGAGCACTGAGAGTGATAGATGCCGATATAAAGCGGATACAGCATATACCCCCTGTACAAGTAGCTTAACCATCTCCTTAATGTCTTTTTCAGCTGCCCACCCTTTGCTCTGTTCCACCACTCGCTTCCACTGCAAGAACAGCCTGTGCATCGATAAGAGCTTTGTGTGCGACGGACAGAACAACTGCCTGGATAACAGCGACGAGGAGCAGTGCCAGAGCCCACAAGGTACCGTCTGGATCCTAAGATACTTAATTCCAGCCTTATTTTTGCATTACACTCAGTGGGGCTCATTTATTAACACTGGCCACATTTGCCCATGGGCAGTTACCTATATCAACCAATCAGTGATTAGATTTTTAAAGCAAGTGCAAGTGGTTGCCATGGGCAGATTTGCCCAGTGTTGATAAAGGACCCCCAGTGTTTATTGTATACCTGTCAGCTGACTCTTACCCATAAAGCTTCTATGCATGCAGCATGGGTAATATATCTCAAGGGGTTTCAATATTACCATCTATTCACCTTTCATATTATAGGGATCCTTTACTTAAGCTGGGCATAAACAGAAAGATCTGTGAGACTGCCAAAACAAGTGAATCTTTGCCCGATTTGAACAAATGATGCTGATATGATCATTTTTCCCTCTGATGAAAAATGATGATCGGATCATGCTGTGGGCGACCAGTCAGCAGAGTATTAATGCAACCCACTCAGTCCTCATCCGACAGGATTCTCTAAATATCTGGTCAGTTTTGGTAGGCCGCACTTGTCTATGAACTCGATATCATTGTACCCAATACAGGTGCAATGATTTGGGATGGTTATTTAACAGCACACATTTGGCCACATGTCATGTAAGGTGTAGCACAAGGCCAGGATTTGGGCAGCTACTAGCATGCCCATTACTTGTATACACTATTCCGTAGGTGCAAGAATGAGTGCCAATTGGGGCTACCTAATCTATTTTGCTGCACAGATTCAGATGTATTAGTACATACTTGTCCTTTAACACTTGCATTCTGTTTCCCGGTTTAAAATTTTTTATTTTTTTTGCCAAAACCTCGCTAAATGGCATCTGCTCATCACTGTTGTGCTTCTGGCCTCCTCTCTGATGCCTCGCTCTCGGCTCAGACAATATGATAAAGAAGGTTATTATCTGGCGTCCCTCGCCGCCACCGCCTGAAATGTCTGAGCACTTATGAGTCAAAGCAGGTTATTACTGCTAATCCCTTGAGTCATCTCAGGCTTCTCATGGAGGCAGGTTATTACCCAGAACCGCTTGCTTCTGTAGAGGTGACATATACAGGCTCATTATGCGCTAAAGCCATCTTATTGCTAAATTCCAAGAATTTGTGGTTTTTATAGAATGGCTGTACTTGCGCTGAAAGGTGGTTATAGCCTGTAATCGGTCAGCGCAGAGTCATTCTAATGATTTGTGGGGGTACTAGTGAGGCGGGTGATTACCAAGTACACCTTATGTTAGCACCATCACGGAAAGTTAAGTAACGCAATACATTTCCTATTTAAATATCTAATACTAGGCTAAAGTAATTACCCATAATCCATAGTCACCCCCAGGCAATGCGAAAAACATATCAGGATATGCTCCTAGCTTTAAAATGGGAACTATATCTTATTATAAGTATGGTGTCCA
Source organism: Xenopus laevis (assembly GCF_017654675.1). Lineage (NCBI taxonomy): Eukaryota > Metazoa > Chordata > Amphibia > Anura > Pipidae > Xenopus > Xenopus laevis. Next base: position 15,904,011 of record NC_054378.1, read on the forward strand.
TTGGGTCTCATTTTCAAAAGCAATCAGTGATACAGCAGAAAATACAGATGGTGTGTGTTCCTGGCACCAGGGCATGGCTGCTGCATTCTGTGTCCTTGAATATTAAGCCCCCCAAATACATCTATACCACAGTATACACAGCACTCTTTTAATTTAGTATTTCTGGTCTATCCAGTCAGAAATACTAAAGTTAAAGTGAAAATTGCCCTGGTTATCATTTGGAGAGTAATGCATGAAACAATGCACATAATTCCCTGATGGGCGTCTGGCAGAGATGGAGGTGCCAGGGTAGGATGCAGTCACCTCCCAGAGGGCGATTGTGGCAGTATCTCTCTGTCGGCACAGATAATTCTTTGTGTCAGCTGAACATTAACCTATATTCTCTCTCTCTTCTGGGTACTTTGATATTGTTCTGTGTACAGTAAGGGCCCAGCTCCCCCCTAATGGGCTTCTCTCTTTCCCTTAATCCCCCCACCGTCTCCCGACAGAGACTCCATTTAACCGCTGCCTTTTGTTGTCTGCAATTAAAAGACTTCTTTGTGCAGAACGAGGCGCGCAGGAATGTTATGCCTGGGCAGAAAGGAGCCAGATAGAACAATCGGCCAATAAGAAACGACTCACAGTTTTGGGGTGCCGGAAAGCTTCCTTCATAATATTAATTTGCTGCCCTATCATGGTTGTGCTGCTTTCATACAGGTCTGCTGAGGCACTGAGAGCAGGGAGCCTGGTGGGTGTCCGTGTATACCATACTCTTTCTATAAAGTCCCTGCTGGAGTAGCTAAACAGGCAACCAACAGGGCTGATCCTGCAGCCCATTCCTTTGCATCAAAATGCACCCCCTTCTTACACACCGAGATATATACAGTATATATATATATATATATATATATATATATATATATATATATATATATATATATACATATAGATATATATATATATACATATGTGTAAAGAGTAGCGGCACTCACAGAGTTTTAGATATGCCCAAAAACCCTGTGCCGCTACTCTTTACTTTTGAACCTATTCCACATTGGCAGATATTTTTCCCTAGTAAACCGTGTGCACCTTCATAATGCGATGAAAAGTAGGAAAATACGTTTCAGTCCTAACTTAGATCTTTCTGAAGACATAAAAGTTAGGACCGAAACATCAACAATACATTTTTTCCTTCTTTTCACCGCATTATGAAGTCCTAGAGTGCATCTATTGTTGGAATCTCTATGTATAATGCTTGAGGCAGCACCTAGGCATGTGAAAATCTCAATTCACTGATTTCACTCCGAAAGACCCGCACCCACAGGGCTTAAAATTGAAATTGAACCTGGAGCTGCAGGAAAGACTCACCAGGACCAGGGCCCACTTGGAAATATCCCTAGTACCCTGATCTGCCAGTCTGACACTGGAGCCATGAGTTATTCATTCCCTCTCATTCAAGAATAAATTCAAGAATCATTCAAGAATAAAAGTCTGGTCCCTTAAAATAGGTACCCTGCCTTCTCCCTAATATTAATAGCCATTACAGTTCTACTTCGTCACTGTGCCTGGCAGTGCTTGTCATTTCAGCTTTCCCCCCAGAGACACGGATATTGAGAGGCAGCCACTACTCCCTTTCACAGTGTGCCAGCTGTCTCTTCTCATCGGGGTAGAAATGATGGTGAGTGTGGCAGCTCCTCTGATCTACTGACAGTGGGAAGTGCAAGAGAGGGAAAGATATTTCATTAAAAGGGAACCAAAACCTCTGAAATGAAGTCTGAGTCATATATATATAAATATATCATTTCAATTCCATAGAACCTCAGTGGGAGTCCCTTCTTCCATACCTCATCCCTGATATTTGAGCCAAAACATAGTTTATAAATATATATAAATATGTAAAAACTGACATTTCCCACTACTTCTGGATACGGCTACTAACTCTTATGCCTGTTCAGACGTTTGGAGAGGATTTAGACTGTGGCTGTTTTCATCAGTGGCTACCGGCAGGAATAACTGCTCTTCTCTGTTTCCATTACAATTTTGTAAAGTTGAGCCCTGGGGTGCTGAATGTATAAGCACATTAGCATTTTAAAGGGGAAACATATCCTGTTTATCATGCGGTGTACTTGCATGGAATGCTCCTTGGGGCATGTTTATTATCTCCTAAGGTGAAGAGACAGATCCTTTTTTTTTTGTTGCTTGAGGTCATATAGGAACTAGGCAGGGCATTGATTGTCAGCTTTTTCAGTGGCATAACTAGATATTACTGGGCCCCACATCAAATTATTTTTCAGACCCCTAAAATGTCTAGAGTTGTCCTGTTTTACCAATATTTATTGAAATTGTATATGAAATAGGGCATTGTGGGGCCCCTATACCTCCTGGGGCCCCCTGCTGCCACAGAGTCTGCTTCCTCTGGAGTTACGCCCCTGGGTCCAGACGTTCAAGGAGGATCGTATCATTTACTCTGAAATTGAGTAAATCAATTGCAGCAGCTGAAGGCAGCCATATTGGAACCTTATTATATTATATTATTATTGCACTTGTACATGACCCCAGTAGGGTCTCTGTTATGTTTTGGTAGCCGAGGATGAGTAGAGTATAACAGTGCTTTATTAGCAGGATCATGCAACCAGTACACTTCAACTCTAATACTTGAAAACAGTCTAGAAGGTACTATGTACACAGTATAACTCTTAAAGGGGAAGGAAACCTAGTCGGTGCAAACCCCCCACCCCCCCTCCCGTTTGTCGCCCACCCTCCCTCCTCCCCCCTGGCCTACCCGTCCCGCTGGGCAAATGCCCATAACATGTTACTTACCCTTCTGCGCAGGTCCAGTCCAGGGAGTTCACAGACGACATCTTCTTCCACGCGATCTTCTTCCTGCTTTGAACGGCGCATGCGCAGTAGGAGCATTTCGCCGATCTACTGCGCATGCGCGTGACTTTTGGCGCATGCGCAGTAGATCCGTACCGGCGAAATTCTCCTACTGCGCATGCGCCAAAATGTCGTTCAAAGCAGGAAGAAGATCGCGTGGAAGAAGATGTCGTCTGTGAACTCCCTGGACTGGACCTGCGCAGAAGGGTTAGTAACATGTTAGGGGCATTTGCCCAGCGGGACAGGTAGGCCAGGGGGGAGGAGGGAGGGTGGGCAACAAACGGGAGGGGGGTGGGGCGTTTGCGCCGACTAGCTTTTCTTCCCCTTTAAGCACAGTGACACCTACAGGCCCTTTGTATAAACACCACATAAGTAGGAAAGCATTTGGGCAAATGTAATAAACAACAACAATGCATCTTAAAGCAATTTTATGCATTATTCACATCACATAGTCCTGGGTCCATGCAGGTAGTTTTCTGATTCTCTCAGTATGCCTTATAGATTCACTTTCTTCAGGCCTATTGCAGTTGACATCAGGAGTAGGAAAATGTCCTTCATCAAATGGAGCTTCTCCAAAGTCATTCCTAACAGGAGCAAGTCAATTTGCATTCCATATGCGTCCATCAGACAGTTCATTTGTGTATGGTCCTCGCCGGCATTTCACTTCAAGTGCTGTAGTAAATTTAGATTGCCCTTGTTTCAGTAGTCCTGGTTTCCTAATTCTGACTAAATATCCAGGATGAAAGTGCAGTTCTCTTGCACCACGTTTTCTGTCCGTATAAGCCTTGCATTTGGCTTGTTGATGTTTGACAATGTCAGCAGTAGACGATTTTGTAGGCACAGTATTTTGTGGAAGTTTGATGTTTGCAACATGAAACTTAGTGCGCATCTGTCTGCCATGTAATAATTCCTATGTTGCTGTGGTGGGACCCATAGAAATCATGACATAGGAAAAGGGAGGAGAGCATAGGACTAGGGGTAGTTTAGGTCAGCTAGCTTCATACTTGGTCCACTGGAAGAAGAACCAGAAGGTCTCCTGGTGGGATAGTCATACCCAGTAGACGTGGATGGGAGGACATATTTGTTGTCACACAGCCCATTGGTCGGATTCTGGCCAGTTTGACCCATTCCCATGTCACTGTTTCAGCCTATCAAGTACTGACCTGTACAAAAGGGGGATATTGGCCAAAGATCTAATGATGCCCCTTTTACATTCCGACATGAGCCAAGGGCAGGAGAAATAATCAATCCAGTCTAGGATCACAGAACTCTGGTTGTTCCCAGTAGTGATGGGCGGATTTGCGGCGAAATTTGCAAAACGGGGGAAAATTTGCAAAACGGCGCCGGTGTCTTGTTTTTGACGCCGGCGCCCGTTTTTACGCCGGCAAATTTTTGCTGGTGAATTTTCGTGGGCGTTTCGCGAATATATTCGCTGCCGGCGAATCGCGCAAATTCGCCGCAAATTCGCGCCTGGCGAATAAATTCGCCCATCACTAGTTCCCAGTAAAAATAAGCCCCCAACTCAGCCTGCTCAGCTCATGTACGGACATATAGCCAGAGTTGCAGCGATAGAAAGAGTCCATATTACAGAATAAACATTAATCTTTCTCACAATAAATTGCCTGCGTCGGTATCTGTAATACTTGACGTGTCTGTGTATACACAATTGTGTACAGCAGCCCCCTGACCAGGACCAATGAAAGTTTCGCTTCCCCTGCTCCTTGCGTGACCTTATTAAATTGAAATGCGTCTTTCTATTTCCATATCTGACACATGGGGGGCGCGTTGCCGGCCAGGGAAAGCCTTTTTCTACGCGGCTGGATCGCTTCCAAATTGCCCCAGTTGCTATGGAAACAGATTTTTTAATTTTTTTTTTTTTCCCTTTCTATTTTGCAGCCGATGTGAAATGAAGGCGCGTTCCACCGGGTCTTCCTATGGTCTGTCAGGTCACCTTAAAGATGCAGATTTATCACAGAACATTTATTATCCTTTATTTATATGTATATCGCTGTACAGGGATTATACATCAGTCCCTGCCCCAGTGGAGCTTACAATCTAAGGTCCCTATCACGTTTTTACACAGACTTTTACAAGGAAAAGCCCAGCCTATAAGCAACCCACCCCCATTTACTTTGTGGATTTCCATTAATCTTATTGCTGGCCGAGAGGTTCGATGCTATTGATTTTGTGCTTTGTTCCATGCTCTCCTTAGGGATTGTAATACACAGATAGCAATGTGTTCCACTCATTCCCAAGGTGGGGGGAGGCCTGAAAGTCAATTCTGTGATTTGCTGTTACAATGCTCCCAGATATACACCGTGTGTCCCAACGTTCCATGGTTTTCTATAATTGCGAATTAATAGAGGTAATGTGGCATTAAGGAGAAGTCTCTTTAATTGGTCTGGAACACACCTTAAATCCCCAAGGTCCTTTTGAGGATAACGAAACAGTAATAAATTAATTAAAAGGTGTATTTGGAGACCAAATTAATCTGAATGTATAAGAATTTTATTTTACTTTAAAAAAAATTTAATTGAAAACCTTGCCGGCCAGGAACCCAACCTATAACAATATGAGGGATGCACTGGATACAGGATTCGGTTTGGGATTCTTGTGCCCGGCCCGGCATTCGCAAATTAGGGGCGATGAGGGAAATTGTGTGACTTTTTGTCAGAAAACAAGTAAAAAATGCTTTCCCCTTCAGGATTCGGTATTCGGCCGAATCTGTAGCAAAGGTTTCGGGGGTTCGGCCGAATCCAAAATATAAATGCATAAAAAGATTTTTCAAAATGATTCAGGTAGGTCTACATTTAAATTAATTTATTACTATTTTCTTTAAACGCCCCCCTCCACCCCAATAACAATCATCTTGGGAGCTAGAGACCAAAAATAATAAGCCCATTTGTTAATTGGGGGCATAAAAATGATGTCCAGAGTCTGCCATCAGGAATCACGGGGCCCTATACTAGTAGCAGGGCCCCTATTAGTTACATACACTCATGGCCACACCCCTGATATACAGCAGACACACCCCATGATGCAGAAAATCCACCCAAACTCTGCCCAAATGACCTGCAAATGACACTTAGACATCCCTTGGGGATTCCAGCCTAAAAAAAACATGCAACTGGCGGTTTAATTAATAAGCCCCACATGTGACATTAGCCTTAAGATAAATAGAATCTCTGCCAAAGTGCTAAACAGAACCGCCGAATTGTGAGAAAAGGGAAGGACATTTAACCCTACATTTCCCAGATCTTTTCCTTTGAATGGACTGTTTTATTAAGCAGGATGGGTGGTGATGACAGTGCTCATGTCATTTGGATTTTTACTAAGAATATTTTTATGGGTGAGGGGCCCCATCTAAGGCTTGGGCCCCAGAGCAAACACTCTCTCTGCTCTACACTAATATCAGCCCTAGGCCCTGATAAAGTGTTTGGAGCGCAAAGGGTTATTCCCCAATAATAGGAGAGAATGAGTTATGCTTCCAATTACCCAGCCACCCGCAGGGAGTGGGAATACTGAGTGCAACATTATTAACATGTTTGCTACATTGTATCCAGGGAATGATGGTAAGCTCTGCAGGGAAACCGGACCAGCACTGCGGCAGCTTTGCTCCACAGGGAAACCGGACCAGCAGTTTTGTACATTTCACTCAGTCCCCCCCCCCTGTAGTGCTAAAAGCTTTCCATTACCACAATCAGTTAAGCAGACTTGGCTGTTGAGACTCGGGAGCAGAATTAGCATGAAATCGATGCGGCACTTGCCACTGTTTGGATGTTTTTCCTTCCTTAATTATGGAGATACTGGGCAAGTGCTGCCAGACAGATATTTGCTTGTTTGTTTGTCTCTATCCGCTCACACGTTGTTCATTTCATAGCAAAAAAGGCTGAATGCTCAGTAATCACCCACTGTCAAGCCAAATGATCCCTCTTGTACCCCTACCCTAGCAGAAGTGGGAAAGATATTAAAGGGGAACTTTAAATTCCCCTTACATTACTGTAATGACCATTGCTGGGTTCAATTCTGACACCAGGTCTCTGTGTGCTTGGACTTTCCATATTCTGTGGAAGAGAAATTGTCTTAATTAGGTAAAATTACCATTTTGTGAAGCCTTTTAGTCCGTCAGTCACCTTTTTAGATGTAGGGCAACTTGATGTGATGTAATAGAGTTGAAATGAGATCTTTTCTCCCCAGACTGTAAGCTCAGGGTGGAAGACGGACTGAATATTGAACCACAGGGTCGACGTGAATCTAAAATTTGGGTTCCAGAAAATATGGTCAACAGATTTGTTCTTTTTATAGGGTCCTGATATGATGGTAATAGTAAGGCAAGATTGTGACAGTAGGTCAAGATGGCTATAGTAAGGCAAGATGGAGACTGTAGGTCAATATGGTGACAGTAAGGCAAGATGGAAACAGTAGGTCAAGATGGTGATAGTAAGGCATGATGGTGATAGTAAGGCAAGATGGAGACTGTAGGTCAATATGGTGACAGTAAGGCAAGATGGAAACAGTAGGTCAAGATGGTGATAGTAAGGCAAGATGGAGACTGTAGGTCAAGATGGTGACAGTAAGACAAGATGGAAACAGTAAGATGGTGATAATAAAGCAAGATGGAAACAGTAAGTCAAGATGGTGATAGTAAGGCAAGATGGAGACAGTAGGTCAAGATGGTGATAGTAGAGCAAGATGGAAAGAGTATGGCAAGATGGTGACAGTAGGGCAAGTTGGTGATGTTTAGGACAATATGTTGAATGCATCTGATGTATAGACATTGCAGTGATTGCGCTACCCTCCCTACATCTAAAGTAGTATTGGAGAGCAGTGTCTCATTACTGTGTACTTTCTTGACAAATGTCACTAAACCGCAAAGCGATATAATAGGGTTAAAGTAACACCCACGCACAGCCTATTGTTTCCACCTCCCCGCTAATGTGGTAGAAGGGTTTGCTTCTCCCCTTGCTACTGCACAAGGAATTACAAGAGACATCCCCACCAGCGGCACAGAGAGTATCTGTATATGCATATAGGGAGGAGCAGTCAGAGGGGAAAGGTCCATATATTCTTGTATATTCTATTTATTATCTCTCTACAGTACTAGCACAGATAAAGGATGCTGGGAAATGTAGTTCAGTAATAGTAGCTTGTAAGGTACATATAAAATAATCCCAGCTGATATAAGGTTCCAATTTTCCGCTTATTTTGTCTTTTCTAGTTAAGACTTCAATGTCTCCTTAATATTTTATGAGTGAAACAAGACACATCTTTATGAGGAGTAATTGCACCTTGGCCCCGGCAATCGAGGAGCCGCTTTCAAACTCGCAGCCCATGGGCTTGATGTGATTATTCAGCCATAATTACACATGACTGCAAACAGGTCACATTTGCCTGAGCAATTTCAGAGATTTCCTGCAAGTCCCAAGGGGGCATCAATCCACTCAGAACAACAGCGTCGACTTTGGGTCATTAATGAAACCAGCTTTAGATTATTTTAGCTGGGCGGCTCTGTCGCTGGAACAGAAATGGCTACCTGCGATGAAGGGGCTGAGAGCTTAAAGGGACACTGATCGAGTATAAATTTAGAAAAGAGGACATATTTTTAGACTTTTTTTTCCATGTAATAAAAAGGTTTTACGCTAATTTGACCACTAGAGGTCACTGTTTCTTATATATTAATTCCATGTCTGAGCAATGATGGCTGCTCTCGATACATGCAAATATGTAGCTAGCTATGGCTCCCTGGACGCAATACCCTATTTCCTATGCCATCATATTTTAAATGCATAAAACTTAGGTTAGAATAAGTGTATGAAACCCCTAATTTTAAATAACCCTTTAAAGGGATTGTTCACCTTTAAATTAACTTTTAGTATGATGTAGAGCAGTGATCCCCAACCAGTAGCTCGCGAGCAACATGTTGCTCTCCAACCCCTTGGATGTTGCTCCCAGTGGCCTCAAAGCAGGTGCTTATTTTTGAATTTCAGGCTTGGAGGAAAGTTTTGGTTGCATAAAAACCAGGTGTACTGTCAAACAGAGCCTTAATGTAGGTTGACAATCCACAAAGGGGCTACTAAATGGTCATTAACAGCACTTATTTGGCACCCAGGAACATTCTTCATGCTAGTGTTGCTCCCCAACTCCTTTTACTTCTGAATGTTGCTCATGGCTTGTAAAGGTTGGGGATCCCTGATGTAGAGAGTGATGCAATTGGTTTTCATTTTTTATTATTTGTGGGTTTTGAGTTATTTCCCTTTTTATTCAGCAGCTCTCCAGTTTGCAGTTTCAGCAATCTGGTTGCCAGGGTCCAAATTCCCCTAGCAACCATGCACTGATTTGAATAAGATACCTGAATATAAATGGGAGAAGCCTGAGCAGAAAGATGAGTAATAAAAAGTAGCAATAACAATAAATTTACAGCTTTACGGAGCCATTATTTTTCCATGCGGTCAGTGACCCCTATTTGAAAGCTGGAAACAGAGGAAGACAACGGCAAATAAAAACTATAAAAAATAAATAATGAAGACCAATTGAAAAGTTGCTTAGAACATATTAAAAGGTGAACCATCCCTTTAATTTTTGACATGGGGTGTGGCCATAAACTTAAAGTAGAAGTATATCTTTTTTCTCCAAGTTCTGTAAGACATGTAACACGAGGCTCTTATTAAAGTTCTGGCGAATAAATCAGCTATTTTTTAATTGATTTTGTTCCCTTGTTTCTTCGTTCAACACTTTTTTTTCAGTGTCTATAGTCCAGGGGTTGAGGGGTAATTGGATGGGCATTTCTTCTAACACAGGAGAGGCACTTTATCCCTGGGCTTTGGTTTCTGTGTTTCTATGTGCCGCCCCAGGCAAATACAATACAAAGAAAATGAACTAATCTGTCGCCCAGCGGCTCCTGCCAAAATAGTTACCCTCAAATATGCTGCCATATAGTGATCCCCAGCAATCAGCAACGCATTAACTCACATTCCCCTGAATCAGCAAGAAGCCGAGAAGGAATTGTGTGAATAAAGGGTCGGTGGATTTGAGATTTCTTGTAAGAACCTGACAAAGAGAAAGAGTTAAACATACAGTGTATAAATGAAAGCACCAAAATACAGGTATGGCAAACCCATTATCCAGAAAGATCCAAATTACGGAAAGGCTGTCTCCCATAGACTTTTTGTCCCAATCATCCAAATTTTTTAAAATGATTTCCTTTTTCTCTGTAATAATAAAGCAGCAGCTTGTACTTGATCCCAACTAAGATATAATTAATCCTTATTGGAAGCAAAACCAGCCTGTTGGGTTTATTTAATGTTTACATGATTTTCTAGTAGACTTAAGGTATGAAAATCCAAATTATGGAAAGAGCCATTATCTGCAAAACCCCATATCCCGAGCATTCTGGATAATAGGTCCCCTACCTGTTGTTATCTATACTGGGAAGTGCAGTTTTATCCATGAAGACATGCAGAAAGGGCCTGGAATGATGGTGCACACTGCATGACTTCCCCAAGCTCCCATGTTCCTACACCCAGGTGATGCTGAGGGTTAAACCTTGTTCCTTAACAAACTGGATTCATTAAAATACCTCCCACTAGGATCTCAGGGAGGGAGGGGGTTACAGTTGCACATCAGCTGCCTCATTAAAGTTACCAGCAACACTGAAACGGAGAAGAGAAAATAACCCTGTTTATAAGCGGGATCTATAATCAGTTTATTTCTCCTTACAAGAGCAGTAACGGGGGGGGGGGGCCAATTACTTTGTGCTCTGAAAATTCCCTCCCTGCACAGTTATGTGTCTATTTATGAGCAGGAGATGCCAGATTTCTTGTGGCCGAGACCTCCATTGAACAGCATATCTGGAACTGTCCCACTCATCTGATCCCAGGATATAAATGTTGGGATTCATACCCCATTTTTATAGCCTTAGTTTGCTTAGTCCTCCTTTAGCTTTCATTAAGTAAGTCAGGAACCCTGCTATAGTTCCAGGGGTACCCAGAGCACAAATAAGCACTCACCCTTAATCTCCCCCTAACTGGCCTTCAGGCTGGGCCCCTTAGCTCATAACAAGGTTACAGATATATAGAAACATTGGGGTAACAGTCACCCTTCTATAGTTCCAGGGGTACCCAGGGCACAAATAAGCACTCACCCTTAATCTCCCCTAACTGGCCTTCAGACTGGGCCCCCTTAGCTCATAACAAGGTTACAGATATATAGAAACATTGGGGTAACAGTAACCCTGCTATAGTTCCAGGGGTACCCAGTGCACAAATAAGCACTCACCCCAAATCTCCCCCTAACTGGCCTTCAGGCTGGTCCCCCTTAGCTCATAACAAGGTTACAGATATATAGAAACATTGGGGTAACAGTCACCCTGCTATAGTTCCAGGGATACCAAGGGCACAAATAAACACTCACACCAAAGCTCCCGCTAACTGGCCTTTAGGCTGGGCCCCCTAGCCCTGAAATGTGGACTCCAGGGGATGGGGCTTGCCAGAAAATAGGTGGATCAGGTGGGTTGCAGGGGTATTGAAATGTCGGAAAGGTTTGGAAATATAAGTGCTTTTTTTCACCCCTTTTTACAGGTTCCGCTAATTCAGATGCCTGCCATTATTTTCCATGTGGGTTTCATCTTACCTGAATGATACATTTATATTATTGCTCCGCAGAGAAGCCTGGTGCTAGAATGGTTAATAGCCTGTTTTCATGTAAGACAGAAACCAACGGCCCCAGGATCTGAGCCAAATCATCCTGATGAAGAAGAGGCCTGAGGGCAACGTCAACACTTAATTACAGCATTGGGGCACAGGTGTTGCAGCGACAGTTAGGAATATTGGCAGAACTGAGAGTCTTTTATTAAAAAAAACCACTAGATATTGCCATTGCTGTATCAATAATGTATCAGACAAGGCAGCATGGTAGCCCCTTATTAGCCAAGCCCCTATAGATTTATAAATGGAATAGCAATATCCACATATAATACACAAGATCCCTAATTATCCTGTAAATGTTATCCTTATAAATGGTGCTTAGTGATGTCATCAGTTATTATCAGTGCTTACTGCTTAGTGATGTAACGTCTGTCACATGACTCACTCGTGTATTGTGATATAAAATATGAGGATATTATAAGTCGCCTTGGAGTTCCATGACCTGTATAAATGCACTTGGCCTTGGGCCTCATGCTTTTATATGGTCATGGAACTCCGAGGTGTCTTATAATATCCTTATACTGTACAGTGGGGGGTACATTACTATATACAGTACATTATCTCCATTCAAGCCACTGGCTTATGAAGTAGGTTAATAGGACAATATACAGTCAGCTGGGCTGAACATGAGCCCAATAGCACTTGTCCCGACCATTATTATGTTGGATGGCGTGCACAACAGTGACATTGAAAACACTCATTTTCTCTAAGTCTGAGGAACAGGTGGTAATGAGGAAAGGTTAGGACTTGTTTATAGTGGGGGGGGGGGGTGATATAGTCATTACTAGCTCCCCATACAGTATCTTTCCATATGGCACTGCAATGCTCTACAGACTTTTTCTTATTCGCCCTGATGCTCTGCAGCTTTTCTCCCACCCCAGAGAGGCTCTGCACATCCCATTTAATTGCTCTGTCCCTGCTCTGCTTTTCCCAGTGTGTGCGGAGCAGAGAAGTGCCACAAGCTAACATTTGCTTTGCTGTATGGCCCATAGAGGCAGGGTTTTATGAGGCGTGGTGGGACAGGAGCACAGTACAGAGAGCGCCTCTCGGATAATTAATAGTGTAATTAAATACAGCAGTAAAAGCAGAAAAGCTCTCGGTGTACTCGACAGGCTTCATTTCCATTGTCTGCCGATCCGGTTTCCGGGGACAAGACACTGGGTAACTCTTTCTGCTGCAGAATTCAATACACATTAGAGGTAGAGTTCTGGACCGTGTCCAAATGGGATAATAGATCCCCATCAGCTCCGGTTATGGCAGTGCTTTCCTTTGGCTGGATCGCCTGTAAGCTCCAGGAAAGAACCTATGACGACGTATCGGGAATCAATGGTTTGAATGAGTTGAAAATAAAAGTTATTTCTTTTAACTTACGAGTGGAGACGGAGTGCTCGTTGAAACGTTTTCTTCATTAAATAGATTGTCAGCTCCTAGGGAGCACTGGGCCTGTGCAATGGCGCCTTGTCTTAGGGACCTCAATAATGGGTCAGGGCTAACTCAAGCCCCCCTTTTCTGTGTGTCCCGTGACGTTATGCTTGATTATGGTGATATGATGTGTATGGTGACCCCACTCCAGCGGGTTGGGGTATTGTTGGAAGGTGAGCCTGAGCATGTAAAAACACTTGGGTCGTAGGTCTGCTGGTTGGTTGCAGTTCAACCCATTTGGGTCTGGTACCTACAAGCAATATCTCTCTGACCACATTGTCAGTCCATGGGTATCCAGATAAAATGCACCCCCGTATTGGGTCTATACATCCCCATAAAATTGTCCCTTTTTTTTGTAACCTGGATGATCCACCTCCTGGAGTGACACCTTTTTAGGTCGGGATTAAAGTTAATCCTTTGCAGGTCTGGGTTGGGAGCAAAGTGTTAGGTGCTTCTGGGTTGGGTGCAGGTAGTGGGTCCAGGTCAGGCATGGGTCTGCCTAATCAGACCTTCCCTGGAGTCTACTGTTTCGGTGTCTACTTTGGTTTCTCCACCTGCTGGTTTGTATAGGATTTGTAGCAAGCACCATGATGGCAGCTTCCTGATCCAAAAAGACATAAAAACAGTTGTTTTACTGGACATTTCAAGCCACAAAAGGTACATAAGGTTAGGATAGAATTCTAATCCACTTATACATTGATTCAATAATTTGCTCCAAGCTCGGTTCTGCTCGCACTAGGGGCGTAACTACAGAGGAATCAGACAACGCAGCTGCAGGGGGGCCCAGGAAGTATATGGGCCCCATGAGGCCTTAATTCATATACAATTTCAAGTAATATTGGTAAAAAAAAGGCTAGATATTTTGGAGGCCTGAAAAATAATTTGCTGTGGGGCCCAGTAATGTCTAGTTATGCCACTGGCTTGAACATTTCAACAGTAATATCAGGGAGTAGCGAGGAGCTGATAGAGCTGCTTTTAATATGTGACCTTTTGCTGCCATATTGATTCACCTGTCCAGAACCACAGGAGATGTCAATGAGCGACGCATCTTATCATCGATAACCGTATAAATGCTACTGCAGCCATTGTGCATTCTCTGTGCACTTCCCCTTTAAATAACCGTTCAGAATTTAGTTAAGATAAAAACCAGCACAATGAGTGTCGATTTGTGGCATTTTGCTCCCTCCCCTCATCCATTTTCCCTCGCCGGACACATCGATGATTAGACGGCGTCGCTCATTGACATCTTCTGCGGTTCTGGACAGGCGAATCAATATGGCAGCAAAAGGTCACTCTGATATCCATGATATTACTGTTGAAGTGTTCAAGCCAGTGGCGTAAATATATATTACTGGGCCCCACAGCTAATTATTTTTCAGTCCCCCAAAATATCTAGAAGTTAACTCGTTTTACCAATATTTTTTGAAACTGTATATGAATTAAGGCCTCACGGGGCCCCTATACCTCCTGGGCCCCCCTGCAGCCGCAGGGTCTGCTCCCTCTGTAGTTATGCCCCTGGTTCAAGCAGAACCAAGCTCGGTTGGATGATTACACCACACCATTTAGTAATTAGATTTCGCCTGTACTGAGGGTCTAAATACTGTATAGGAAATGTTTTTCTCTTCCATGTCCCCCGCTCACCCCCAATCTTCTTCTACAGATACAAAGCTACCATTATTCCTTCCAGCCAGAGCGGAGCAGGTTTGTAAGAACATAAACACCATTCACAGCGATCCTGACTCCCCACCAAATTGAGCTGAAAAGCCAGAATTTCATGGTGCCGTTTAGATAAAGAGCCTGTCCGTAAACAAATATCTACTTTATTTTAATATCAGCAATTGGCGGTAGCCTCAGCACAAATGGGCCGAGCAGAAATTGCCTCATTATAGGCAACAAAAGGGGGAAAAACAGTTGGGCTGTGTATTATGGACTGGCTGGAGATCAAACAGAGAGAACCTGAGAGTAGAACCGTTAGCTCCTATTGGTAAATGAGAGAGCGGCTGCTGTTTCTTTATTTGTATATTTGTGATATGGCCATTGGCATGGGACTAGCATTGTTTTGTGTATTCTAATACCATTGGCTTCTTTATAAAGACTTGGAGATACAATGAAGATGGGCTACTGTATATGGCATCTTTGGAGGCAGGAACATCAGTGTTAGCCAATGGGAATGAGGCAACATCCACTGTAATGCGATGTGACCCAATGGGAATGATGCCATATCCTTGGTAACCAATGGGAATCTTTGATGTGCAATGTGACCCAATGGGAATGAGGCAATACCAACTGCAATGCAATGTGACCCAATGAGGCTATAGCCACTTTAGTGCAATGTGCCTCAATGGGAATTGGGCACATTAACAAGCCATATCCTTTTTAAAGGGTAAAGGGATTGTTCGCCTTTGAGTTAACTTTTAGTGTGATGTAGAGAGGGATGTTCTAATACAATTTGCAACTGTTTTTTTCATGTTTTTTCCGTTATTTAGCTGCTCTCTAGTTTGCAATTTCAGCAATGTGTTTACTAAGGTGCTAATTACCCCAGCAACCAAGCATTGATTCGCTTGAGAGAATGAAATATGAATAGGAGAGGCCTGAATAGAGAGATGAGTAATAAAAAGTAGCAATTACAATACATTTGTAGCCTTACAGAGCATTTGTTTTTAGATGGGGTCAGCAATCCCCATTTGAAAGCTGGAAAGAGTGAGAAGAAGAAGAAGGCAAAAAGTCAGAAACTATAAAAAATAAACAATAAAGACCAACTGAGCAGTTGCTTAGAATTGGCCATTCTATAAAATACTAAAAGTTAACATAACGGCAAACCACCCCTTAATGCAATGTGACCCAATGGGAATAACAGAATCCATTGGCATCTGCTATGGCATCAGTGTGGCTCAGTAGAAACTAGCGCCACCCACTAGGGACTACTAGTAGACGCCAGAACCTCCTATTATGATTGGATAAGGAATTATCTTTGCCCCTTAAGCGTCATTAGTAGTTAATATTATGCACTAACCTATGTTCTCCAAGCCAATTAGATGTTTAATAGGAGCCTTCCTTTTGTGTATTGAACATTCCCCTATTCATTTGCAAATAGAAAATGTTCTTACGTCTGCTTACGCCATGTAAATTGCAAGATGCCCCTCTTATATACATATTGCCCCAGGAGCTGCTAATCTTGGGGTGGGGTTGCTGTACTCTGAGCCCAATTGAAATAAAACCATCTTAAATGCTCCAAGTTTAATTAAAGCAAGCAGCTCACTGTGTCCTGTGTATCTCATGCATATTCATCATAATTACGCCTAACCCCCCCCCCCCGACTAATTATGTTACACTCAGACCTATTTTCGAAAATCATTTTCATATAATTACAGCAAAGATTTATTGAAGCTGTTTCATTCCCCACTATCTCCGGCGCAGCCCAATGGAAACGATGGCATTATTTGGGGGGGGGGGGGTTTCCCCCTCTCTCTTATCGCCGCATCTCATCCCAGAGGGAAACATTTAACCCTTTCAACTCAAGATAAAGAGAAGGGACTTGAGTCATCTCAGAATAAAGCTCCGTATCTGGCTAATAAGTCTTGGTGGACACGGTGGGAGGGAAAATTGCCATGTTTTTTTTAAATAGGAACAGATTTTTTGCTGATTCCTCTGGTTCTTTTCTTCGCTAATCTCTCCATGGACGCGTTGCTTTTCTTCTATCATCACAAAAGAGAGAGGAAAAAAAAAACTTCAAAAGTGGTGGTAGAACTGAAGGGCCCCCCAATACTGCTGAGTTTATTGTTCTCAGATATACAATTATGCTGCCTGCCTAGTACGTAGGGTTCAGCAACGGCTCAGCTGGAACGGAGAAATCGCTGCACGGCAGAATTCATTGTTGCAAGTTTTTTTCATCGTGGTTTAGGCTCAGCATGGATATAAGTAACCTTAAAGCACTGTCTCTTTGTCCCTTCACCTAAAAAAATAAACATTTACATTAAAGGGTATCTCCATCCAAAAACACTGTTTTTGCTTAATGAAAGAAAATCTTATACTCAGCAATTTTCCAATACACAGTCATTAAAAATTCGAAATATCTTTAAAGTTGTCGGTTAAGGTAATTGCTATTAAAGTAGTGTCTGTTCTGCACCATCTCTGGCTTCCGAAACGATGTAACAAAGTCTAGCTGATTCACAGACCTGACGAAACAATGGATTTCTGTTACATTGTTTCAAGCGTTAGAATCAGGAAATAGCAATGGGCAGACAGATGCTGCTTTTTCTGCAATTTCATTAGCATATATCTTTAAGACCAGTGGAAATATGTAATGAATGTATAATGGGAAACTGCTTAGAATGGCATTTTCTTTCATTAGGCAAAAAACAGTTTATGGTTGTAGTTTCCCTTTAATTTTTTTTCACCCTATACATTTTTCATTCTACAGTTTCCGTTGCCAAAGCATCTTTCTTGTCTAGAAGTTACCCTGCCCAGGGTTCATGTGTATCCCCCTTTCATTCCTGCAAAGCAGATGAAGATGATGATGATAGAAGAATACTCATTGGCAGTTTCCCATAGCAACCAATTAAGAAGAGCCGTATGTGTTACGATACATTATTCCCTATATAAAGCCCCAAGCATTGCACTATAGCTTTCGGTTGGCTTTTGTGTGTGTGAGCAGTCTTCAAACCTGTGCATTTAATGAGCGGATCTTGTATCTGCTCGTTGGCCCAGAGCATGGCACCCAGTATGATACCGGCACACTGATAATGAGATACTTGTGCCTCTCTACTATTACAGGGAGCTTGTATTGCTATAGGGTAAACTGCCTGTTCTGCTCTAAACCAGTGTCCTACCTGTCTCCCTTCTGGCATTAGGGACAGATGGAGAAGGGACCCTGATACCGAGTAGAGTATGGGGGTACAAGGAAGCAGCCTTTACAGTGTACCTAGATAACTACTACTTGACATTCTGATCACACACATCCTGGTACAATCACGCAGAATACCTGCACTTCTCTAATGAACGTTGTGTGTAATGATGTTAAACATCTGCATAATGAGCCTGAGCGCTCCCTGCTGAAAACTGCACCTGCAGTATGTAAACGGGGTTATAGATGGAAATGAGCCATAGGGAGGCGCTGTTCCCTATTAATCTGAAGCTGTTTAGGGACATGGAATGGAACGGGGAAACAACATGGCAGGATCCAGGAGGATCTTTGCCAACCTAATCAGGTGTGGGTCTTTGCCAACCACATTCACAAGCTGATATGGTCTGTGGCAGGGGTCCCCAAATTTTTTTTACCTATGAGCCACATTAAAATGTAAAAAAAAATCGGGGAGCAACATGAGCATGAAAAAAGTCACAAGGTTACATAGTTAAATTTTACATAGTTACATAGTTAAATTGGGTTGAAAAAAGACAAAGTCCATCAAGTTCAACCCCTCCAAATGAAAACCCAGCATCCATACACACACCCCTCCCTACTTTTAATTAAAATTCTATATACCCATACCTATACTAACTATAGAGTTTAGTATCACAATAGCCTTGGATATTATGTCTGTCCAAAAAATTTGCCAAATAGGGTCTGTGATTGGCTGTTCGGTAGACCCTATGTTGACTGGCAGCCTACAGGAGGCAGTATACTTAATATTTATGCAATTAGCATTTGCTTCCAAGAATGGAGTTCAAATATAAGCCCCTGTTTTGAGGCCACTGGGAGCAACATCCAAGGTGTTGAGGAGTAACATGTTGCTCACGAGCCACTGACATGGCCAATAGATGTATGAGTGAGCTCCAATATTAACTGGGGAGGCCATTCATTTGGGCCCATCTAAGCAGATCAAATTCTTCAGTTTACAGCCCATGTATTATGTAAGACCCAATGGAACACAACTAACCAGTGACCCTTTACTGTCACACCCAGTGGCTTACTATAGAATTGCTTCCTCTGTGGCCAACAAGAACCCCCCCTTCCCCAGCCAATCTCTTACCTGCGGCGGGTAAGCAGAGCACGTCAGCACGGGTTAATAGTGGAGGGAGTTTGTACAGGGAGTGAGCAGAGGCAGGAAGTGGGTGGGATAATGGGGATCATAAGATTTTTTGTAGGAGGGCCCGGCGCACTCTAGTTATGCCACAAACTGAAGAAGTCATGGCAGAAGAGCTACTATGTGACTGGCTTCATCAAGGTAATCCCAAGTGTCCTCAAGATAAAGAAATCCAGCTGATTGATAAGATTGAAGCCTTATTAGTATATTCTTATTGTGTATGTTAAAAGAGGAATACAACTTGGAACGCTTAAAGGCAATATAAACCCCAAATCCAATTTTTGCCTGATAAAAGAAAAAATTATTCTAGGCAGCTTTTCAATATACAGTAATTACCAATGTTCATTGATTATAAAGTTACATGTATGTGTAATTGCTACTGAAAGCAACATCTGTCCGTCCATTTTTTTCTACTCCTGGCTCTGACTTTAGAAACAATGTTGCAAAACTGAGAGCCCCCCCATCCCTGGCAAAGGCAAGTCTGTCAGTCGTCTGCTTGTGTTACATTTTCCCAGAGAGCAAATATACAGAGCCAGGGAAATACGACTTTAAGTAACAATTAGATTCACAAATATCCTTTAAACCAAAGAAAACAAGTAATGAATGTATATCGGAAAAGTTCCTTAAAATTATATTTTCTTTCATTAGGCAAAATTTTATTTTTGGGTTTATGTCCCCTTTAAATGAAGAAAAAAAAAAGGTGCCAGTGTCCCTGAAACTGATTAGGAATATGCCCCCTTTTAAAAGCAATGTAGCGCTGTCGGAATAAGTGACGAGTGACTATATACAAAAGGAAAGGAACAAGAGCTTTGATTCCGGCGTCTCTCCTTCAAGTGCCTTTGGCAGCTGTTGGAATGGCTGAATGTAAGGGCAATTATACCTTCCCTCTGCTTCTATTTGCAGGCAGCCTAGACGCCGGCACTTATGTGTCTGATATCAGGAGATTTCCAGCTGATTCCTATAACTTTCTGTGTGGGCTCATTCTTCCACGAAACGGCCCATTTGTATTGGCTGCCTTGTTCTCCGTAGAATCCGAATTAAAGGGACAGAGAATGGTGCTATTGCGCTGGCACTGAGCAATTCCTAATAATAATTAATATTTTTATTACCCAGAACCCCATCGCTTTCCCACAGTTCCACTATAAAGATGTGGGTGCTGAGGTCTGGATGCTGTCTGCACCTTATTCTTAGACACAAAAGCCGCTGTGGGCACCCTAGAGCAACCACCAGACAGCAGACACTCCAACGACTTATTTACCACTGAGGCATTGCCAAATTGTGTCGCAAATATTACTTTTGCATAGTATAGTCGGTGCAACTTCCCCTTGAGGTTGAGGATGCAAACACTGCATTCTGGGTATAAAAATTTTAGAAACGTGTCTGATATTGCACCGAGGACAGCACTAAGGGGTAAGGAGAAGAGGCATGTGACTAAGGTGAAGCAGTTTCTTAACTCTGGAGTAGGTGAGGGAGGAATAGTTTTTTATGTGCATACTGAGTGTGCAAGGTGAAAGGAAGAGATGATGAGCGGGCAGCATCAGACTAGGGGGTCCAAGGCCTAATGTGGCTGCCTCTTCAAGGGCCCCCACTCCCACAACTCCCCAGACCCCTCGCCACAGCTGCAAGAATCCCCGGCATCCCCTCTCTGCCCCCCACTGGTACTTACCGTATTTCCTCTTCTCAAGGCTGGGTGGGAGGTCAGCGCACAAAGATTTCAGTAGGGGAGCAGCTCTGGGTCGGTAGGGCCCACCAGGTTTTTTCCCGGTGTCCCACCTGCCCAGTCAACCCTGTGAGCGGGAGTAGTGGGTAATCAGAGGGGTGCCTTGGCTGTCCTTACTTGTTTCCCCAGCACACTGCACTTCAGGGTTCCTCTGCATCAGAACCTTCACTTGCACCTGATCTGGAACAGGCACCGACGCCAAGTTCAACTATAAGAAAGTGCCCAGAGCAGCTTCAAACACAAGAACCCTATGGTATTGATGTGCCACCAATGCTCCATAGCCGGACTGTTCTGCGATACAGCTGCATCAGTGTTAAGGCCCCCATACACAGGCCGGAAAAAGCTGCCGACAGACAGAGTCGGCAGCTTATTGGCCCGTGTGTGGGGCCCTCCGACAGGCTTCCCCGATCAATATCTGGCCGAAAGTCGGGCAGATCTCGATCGGGCAGGTTAAAAAATCCAGTCGGATTGCGGCTGCATCTGTCAGTTTATGCGGTCCTGTGATCCGACCGCCCATATGGACTGCATTGTGATCTAATCGTTGGGCACTAGGGCCCACGATAGGATCAGCCCGATATTGCCCACCTCAATGTGAGAATATCAGGGAGAGATCCGCTCATTTGGCAACATCTTGATCAGCAGGACTAGGGGAGGGTGTAGTTTCGGCTGGAGCTGTGGACCTAAAGCTGATCAGACATGTAAGGTGGCCCTACAGTCCCTATGGTGCATGGCAGTGAGGAAGAGCAGCAGCTTCTCTTTGCCGTTAGCTGTCGGCCCCAACAAATGGAATAATAGAAAGATCAGTGGTCCCTTTTACAGTATCGTTCCAGGCCATGGAATTTTTGCTGTTCAATTTGGTTGGATCGGCAAATGTATGGCCCTGTGTGGGCAAAGTGACTTATCTCCAATGTTCTCCCTTAAGAGTCTACAGAAAGCCATCGTATAGGGGTATTTTTGGAAACAGTTAGGCCTCTCAGCTGGTTGTGCGCCAGAATGGCGGCTTATGGCTGATATGCAATAATACGGTTCATTTCCTTATCTGCAGCAAAGCCGCTAATATAGCCGGGATGGCTATTATTGCTAAATAAAGCTCCATTTGCTAAAGTGACAGAAAATGAGAAGCTGTTTTAATCACACATGGCTCAATTTTATGTGTCATTCAGAGGAAGGGAGCGCAGTGTGGGCTTAATAAAACCAGACACTTAAGCCTTTCCCCCGTTATTCTCCGTGCCGCCAATATCTGCGCCTTTCCATTATTTCTATTTTAACCCATGTGTGGGTTCAGCAACCAGGGGGGGACCATCGGCTCATCCTAATCCGACATGATGAAAGGAATTTAGTTAGCGGCACTGTCTAGAGAAATTGGCTTTGTGTTCCTCTTTTAGTCGCCCGTCAACTGAGAAACTGAATCCCACTAACTGAAAGTGAATGGAAAGTCCTCAGAGTCAGTGTTTCCTATTCAAAGTGTTATTTATCCTTTAAATTGCCTGTATTCTAAGTAAATGGAAAGTGTAAGGCTGCCTATACTGACTTCCAGGAGATATACCCCCTTATGTATTTTAATGTAGCAACAGTTTGATGGTCACAGAACCCCTCAGTGACTTCTAATATCCTTATCATTTACAGTAGGGGTTACATTATCCCTTATAATACATAGTGATACTCAGAGTTCCCCGTATAACTCAGCCTGCAGCCTTGTGTCTTTATATGGTCACGCAACCCTTCAGTGACTTCTAATATCCTTATCATTTACAGTAGGGGGTACATTATCCCTTATAATACATGAGTGATACTCAGAGTTCCCTGTATAACTCAGCCTGTAGACTTGTGCCTTTATATGGTCACAGAACCCCTTAGTGACTTCTAATATCCTTATCATTTAAAGTAGGGGGTACATTATCCCTTATAATACACGAGTGATACTCAGAGTTCCCAGTATAACTCAGGCTGCAGCCTTGTGCCTTTATATGGACACTGAACCCCTCAGTGACTTCTAATATCCTTATCATTTTCAGTAGGGGGTACACTATCACTGTGATGTTGAAATGATGTCCCCTGACCTGTAAAAAGCCCTTTTGGCATAATAAATGGGTTCTAAACATTAGTTGGCATTAATGTAGAGCAGGATATATGTTTCCCAGACTGAAATGCCTGATTTTCCTTTTAAATACAGTTGTGCCAAATTGCTGGTTGTGTTGCCAGAGAACACAGAATGTACTCGGGAAGGTTTATTTTCTGTTGGCTAAACTAGATAATAATATAGATATTCCTTCTGCGCCTTTCCTCTCGTCTCAGGACCAAATCACTTTATTGCTTTAATTTCTGATGCAGCTGAAACTGTCACATTGGGCGTTTGGGTTTCATACTCATGTTTCTCTCTCTAATATCATAGTTACACATTATCACTCAAATTGAGTAGCTTCTCAGTTACTGCTCAGTTCAGAGGTGCAATAATAGGGGGAAGCAGACCTTGCAGCAACCCCTCAAGCCATAATCACCATTCCACTCCCATTTCCATATAGCAGTGGTACCAGTAAATATTTTGGGGGTACACACCGCACTGCATCACGTCCCTGAAACATTTGTATACCCCACAATGGTTTTGGTGATGCCATGTGCTGGACTTTCCATACAATACTTATATATTATCTTCAAGCCAGCTTCTCATTGGTACAAATTTGTATATTATCCTTTATTCCATCTCTGCTCATCCAGAGTTGTTTCCCCACCATCTGCCCCCCCCCCCCGAGAAAAGTCTGATGATTAAGGGGGTGTCTCTCGGCCTTCGCTAACATTGGTACAGTTTGCTGGATGGAAACAGAATTTCAAATTGCCCCCTGAATCACTGGTGCTTTGTACCATTCTTTCCAACCCTTTCTCTCCATTGCCAGACCCCCGCAATCTGTGTCTTCATGGCTTCTTGTCTTTGGAATGATGTCACAATTCTGCCCGTTTATCTGCTGCCCTCAAATTGCCAATGTCTCTTGCAGTGTTGGAATGGGGGTATCCGCGGCCCATTGCGGCTGCCACCTGGGGCCCCCCACCCCAGCCGAAAGTGTCACCAACCCCCCACAAAGCAACAGACACGATTGGAGCAGAAGAAGAAGCAGACCTGGGTCGGCGGGGCCCCATGAGGGCTACGGTCCACCAGGTTTTTCCTGGTGTGTCACCAGCCCAGTTTGACTCTGGTCTCTTGACAACTCCGCAGCTATATCAGCCCATGTACCTCGATCTTTATTCCGAAAACTGAGCCCTTTCCTGCTGAGCTGAGCAATTTAACCAGGGACCAGTTAAAAACTTTCGATTGGCCCTTTCTACCATGTACCCCATAACACCCACTGCTCCTTCCCCACTGTGCCGGTAAAGTCAGTGACATTATAGGTCCCTATTAAGCCCCCTTCACTCCATTGCAGTTTCAAAGTTTCCACATGCTATTGTTATTCCACCACAACTGAAGTTCTATATACCTGTACAGGTATTGGACCTGTTTTCCAGAATGTTCGGGACCTGGGGTTTTTCGGATAACGGCTCTTTCCGTAATTTGGATCTTCATACCTTAAGTCTCCTAGAAATTCATGTAAACATCAAATAAACCCAATTGGTTGGTTTTTGCTTCCAATAAGGAATAAGTATATCTTAGTTGGGATCAGGTACAAACTACTGTTTTATTATTACAGCGAAAAATGTTTGGATTTGGATTATTTGGGCCCCTCTGATGTTGTTCGTAGGGGTGGAGGGCTGGTGCCAGCTTGGTTCTCCGCTGATTCAGACTCTTCTCTGCCCAAGTTGTCTTACATTGTACCGTCACTACTACACACATAAGTGTCACTTACTCGAGAAGTCTAACAGTATTTTTTGCTATAAAAGGAAGCAAAGCAACCTCAGTGGAAACTCACTCCATGCACATAATACCCTGGTTAGGGTCAAACTGGAGACGGCTTTGCTGCAAGGCTTGTGCAGGAGCTTATTGGCTCAGTGCTGTTAGGCCCAGATAGACATCACTATTAATCTCCTGTGCAGCCGTAGAAATAATGAGTGTAAGCGGATCAGTCAAACCAGTGCAAACGTCTACCATTGATCCTAGCTGGGGGTGGCAGAAGAATCTTGGCTACCCATAGATCCTAACTCGGGTCTCCTCCTGCCTGTCCGCTATCTCTACTTGGATGTTTCAAGGCTACCTTAAATTAAACCTCTCTAAAACATAAATGCTTCTCTTGCCTCCAACTAACACCCAGAACATCCCGGAAGTATCTATCATAGATAACAATTCCACTATCACCCTGTCTCCCCAGGCCGGGTGCCTTGGGGTTATCCTAGATTCTGCCCTGTTCTTTACTCCTCATATCCAGTCACTTATTAAAACATGTCACTTCCACCTAAGGAACATATCCAAAATCAGATCATTTATCACCCAAGATGCTGCCAAAATTCTTATTCACTCACTCGTCATATCACGTCTAGACTACTATAACTCTCTATTAATTGGCCTTCCGGGCCGCCAGAGACTGTCACCTCTCCAGTCCATAATAAACACTGCTGCCAGGCTTATACACCCCAGCATAAACACTCCTCCTCTGCCATGCCACTTTGCCAATCCCCGCACTGGTTTCCGCTAACCTTCAGAATAAAATTCAAATGACCCTGACATTCAAAGCACTTCATAACTCTGCCCCACCTTACATCTCTGAATTCATCTCTATATACACAACACAACCGCTTACTATGCTCCTCTACTGCTCCTCAACTCTTCTCTCATTACCTTCTCACATGCTCGCATTCAAGACTTTGCAGCCCTCTGGATTTCACTTCCACTGTCTGTCCGACTTTCTCACAACCTTTCTGCTTTCAAAAGATCTCTAAAAACGTGAAGTGAAGCCTACCCTCACTCTGCTTAACATGTGCAATAACACATACAGCACTACATCTCTTACCCACTTAATTCTGATCTTGCCCACTCCCACACCTTGTGTCTTATTCCCTTCCCTTTAGATTGTAAGCTGTTTTGCACAGGGCCTTCCTCACCTTTTGTACGAGTATTGGTGGTGATGTATGTAACTTCATGTGTTCTATGTATGTAATTCATGTAATTTAGTTGTATAAACACATTTACTTTACAGCGCTGCTCAATATGTTGGTGCTATATAAATACATGTTAATAATACTAATGACACTGATCATGATCAATATCCCTGGAAGGGCTGAACCAAGATCCTAAGCACGACTGCTTCTATCCAATTCCCCTTTATTACTTACATGTTGAATCAGAAGCCTTTCATGAGTCGGAACAGTTGGCTGGGAAAGCACTGAGAGTAAATCTTTACACTCCAGATGCTCTGCTCTCCCTCATTATATCTGAGTTTACACTTACTCTGAAAACATTATTACTCCTGACACAGAGAATTTGGCAAGGCTCATGGTGTTATTTGATTCCGACTCTGTAGCCAGGGAGACGTTTAAAGGCTTCATGGAGAACAAAGCCCAGGAATGTCAACAGTGGAGCCCTAGTCACATGAAAATCTGCTCCTAACCATTTACTTGTGACATTGACCATTTGTTATGGATACATTTAGCTAAATTTGTTCTGCCTGGTACATAGCATGACTATTTTGCTTCAGGGCTGGATATCAGAGGAGGTAGAAGGACATGTATCCTATAGATCAGTTGTCCTACAAGGTTGGATTCCACCATTGACCTCCATAGCAAACTTCTGAATTATACTGTATTTAAGGCAAAAGACCCTTTTCTCCTATTTTGCTGTAAAATAATTGTGGCCCATTTGGACTCTGCATTGAAGTAAATATGATCCCTAGTGCCTGAATAGTAACATTGTAGTTTTATCCTTCATGGACCCTGGTCATTTCTGGGCTGGAGAACCGACCAACTTCAATCAAAGTAGAGCAATTCCTTAAACCCATTGGTTTCAAACAACTGGAATTAATTGATTATAGTAGAGAAGATCCAAATAAAGTAACCGATGACTTGAACCCAAAATTAATTCTAATCTAAGGTATCGTGGAAATAAGTTGGCCCAAGGGACACAAAGGAGCCATTTGCATGTTTCCATGAATCCTTAAAAATCTCCCAGTTTGGGCAATATAATGTCAAGATGCTTGACAAGATGTCTCCAAACAGATGACTCCTTCAGTTACATTTTCAAAGGAGACCTAAAAGTAAACCATATAGTCAGTTTAATGGGAATAACTACAATTAGATGTGAGCATGCTGCTGTCATAGTACAGTTAGTACTGTCTTTACTCACAATGGAGTCTTTTATTTATAGGAAAACTGTCCAACCTGTAGCCTTGAACGTGGGTGCTGGATGTTTTGCTAAAAAATGGCAATAGATTGGACATTAATAAAAACAGTCATAGTCCCTTACTATAGGCACCATCCCTCCCTAGTATACCTGATATCCCAGAGACTATTATCCCACTGTTACTATAGGCACCATATCTTCCTACTATACCTGCTATCCCACAGTCACACTCCCTTCCCAGAGACTATTATCCACTGTTACTATAGGCACCATCTCTCCCTACTATACCTGCTATCCCACAGTCACACTCTCTTCCCAGAGACTATTATCCCACTGTTACTATAGGCACCATCTCTCCCTACTATACCTGCTATCCCACAGTCACACTCCCTTCCCAGAGACTATTATCCACTGTTACTATAGGCACCATCTCTCCCTACTATACCTGCTATCCCACAGTCACACTCCCTTCCCAGAGACTATTATCCACTGTTACTATAGGCACCATCTCTCCCTACTATACCTGCTATCCCAAAGTCACAGTCTCTTTGCAGTAGGATGAAGCAAATGTTGTTACAGTTGGGTATAGTATCTCTTCTGTAATGTATTTGACCATTTCATGTACATGTTATTGCAGGGTTCATTGATGTATATAATTGCCTTTCTTTTTTCCTCTGTTTACCCAGATCCGGGCAGTGAGCAGGAATATGTTTCTTCGGAGAACCAGCTGCTTTACTACCCCAGTATCACCTACACCATCATCGGAAGCTCCGTCATCTTTGTGCTGGTAATTGCTCTCCTGGCGCTGGTCCTGCACCACCAGAGGAAACGCACTAACCTGATAAGCCTCCCAGTGCATCGACTCCAGCACCCACTGCTTCTCTCCAGACTGGTGGTACTGGATCACCCCCACCACTGCCGGGTCACCTACAATGTCAACAATGGGATACAGTACATGTCAAGACAGGGCTACCAGCAGCCAGTGAGTGTGGAGTCCCCACCCTCATACACTGAGGCCGTGCTAGATCACAGGTGGGTGCCTGAGGGCCTTTCCTTAAGTACATAACGTACCTCTCACTTCCTTCTGCACATGACACATCAGGTTGCAAAGCTTTCAGCCCTTTATTTCATAGCAGCCAATCAGAAGTTTTCGTTTAGTGGTCTACGACTTGTTTCAAACATCTGATTGGTTCGTATTGGTTCCTCTTGGTTAGCAGACTGGGGCAAACCCCATGACATACCCCCATACGAAGTCTGGAAACAGTCTGGGAACTACTGCTCTATATTGAGGTTGTCCAATATGTAGCCTTAGGCTATTGGGTGGTACTCAAGAGCCTCAGTTTGTCACCATCTTGACCTGCTATACCTGCTTTCCCCCGATATTTCGTAGCTCTCTGGGGCCCTACCCATTCACCCCTATTTGCGCTCTCTGGGTACAGTGGCCTTTTGATATAAGGAATATTTCTTATATTTCTCAATTATATTATATACCCCCTTCTTCGTCCTTCCTTCTTTCAGCTCTCGGCCGCCATGGTTTGACCTGCCGCCTCCTCCTTACCCCTCTGATATGGAATCCACCAGCCAAACAGAGCTGCCTCCTTACCGCTCCCGGACAGGCAGTTCCACCAGTGCTGGCAGCATTGAGCACCCCTGGGGTTCACCCAGCAGCACAGAGCACCCAGAGAGCCCTACAGAACCACAGGACATGGAACTTACACCAAGTGACAGTCTTCCAAGCCCAGAAGCAGAAGTCTAGGATCACCGATGATGCCAGAACATGGACTGAGTATATCATGGGTCAGTCTGCTACAACTTGTTACCTGCAGGACTATTCCTTATATATTTTTATAGATCCCAGATTTTTATTTTTTTAGTGGTTTATTTCCCCTTTATTTCTATGTATTGGACATGCTGAATCCCCAGCAGTGAGGCACTTGCCTATTACTATGCAGCAGCAGTGCCTGCCATTCAACGCTTGGTTTGTTTGGTCTGTAGCAAAAGCCATTATCTGACAGAAAGGATGGAGCCCTGCAGAGGAGATGAACCTTTAAAAAAAACAGATTACAGCCCATTAGCTCTTTTCATCCATAAAACACGGGCGTAAAGGGCCGTCCCTGCTCTCAACAGAGGACTTTCCCGTGTGATTAAAAGAAACATGCACCGAGTTGTTCTTCAGAAACCAACCACATGATGACAATGAGTCGCGGGGAGTCGGTGATCAGAAAATGAAAATATACGGGGAGTATGGTGTCATCTGATTGTATTGTTTTGCAAGTGCTCCGCAGAGCAATTCACGCACAGCGGTAGGGAACTGTTAAAGGAACAGTAGTGTTTCATTCTCACCTGGGTTTATCTCTAGTGGGAAGAACCACTTGTTTTGGCCCCAGGGCCAGCATCTGGACTACACTGCTGTGGGCCTATGGACACCCATCCGGAGAAGAACACAGCTGTTGGAAAGACGCTGTACAGGAGTCAATAAGATGCAGCTTTTATTGACCCCTGTATAAACATCTGTTTTCTGTCTCTGCTTCCTGGTTGAACCTGATTTAGACTCCACCCTCCTCCGTCATTATAGCCCTATACACAAACCAAAATCTCCCAGCTTGGTCTAAAGGGGCCGAGTTGATTTATTGACCCACTTTTACTTATAAAAAGATGCCTGCAGTACTTACCTTTTTTCTGTACATGCCTCAGGGCTCTGCTTCCTGGTTGAGGCTGATTCAAGCTCCACCCCCTGTAGACCTTAGCACTATTTATTGGTTGCTGTCCTCTAAAACAGGTAATAAACGGTGGATCCATTTATTTGGCATAGCCAACGGTGAAGGTCCAATCAGGATGATCTAATTGTTAATGCCTGTGTTCTCCATCAGTTATTGAGTGGCGTAGCCATATTACAGCCCCATTCACTACAAAAGTAGCCAGGTTTGAAGCCTATTTTTTTTCCTATTCCTCCATAGGGAGAGCTGTCCTCCACCTGCTGGATGGCGCTGGTCATTGCAGCTAAAACAACACAATGGCGGCTCCCTGTCCCTACAGAGACAGAAAAAGAATGAAGTTGCTTGTAAGAAACAAAGTCAACGGGAAATACTCGAGTTTTTAGAAAATCCATTTTTATTAAGGGGGTTTTAGTTTAAATAGCTTTCAGGCAAACATTACTGTTCCTTTAACCACCCTCTTGGACACCCCTGTATTAGCCTGTGGTCTTTAAAGGAGAGTTACTGTGCCTCACCTTCATTCTGATTGGTCCTTCCTGGATAATACAGGAAGCTCGGACAGAATTATGTTTAGATCCTCCAGTCCCAGGAACTCATTGTGCCTTTCTGCCCCAAGAGGACTGCTAAAGTGGAGGACTGAGGGGCTAATGTATATAGACCTTCCCCACAGCCTTGGGCATAACCATAAGTTGCCTATCGACCCTGCCTTGGTAACAAGTGTCCCCGACCAACCTGCGTGTGGGATATTGGTGCATTGTTGCACTTATAAAGCATATGCAGTGTGGTGATGTTAATATAGCTGCCGTGCAAGGATGCTGGGAGTTGTAGTCCACATCGCTGGTGTTGTGTTCTCTCTTTCTCTCTCTCTGTTTTTATGTTGTGTCTAAAGTTCCATTCATGTTCCCGATCCGATGCTGGAAAGGATGATCCGGTTCAGATACGGTTACCCAATCATGCTCAGGGAGACTTCTAGAAAATACAGCTGGCAGGGCTGATGGTATTTAACTTAATTATAATCTGTTCTTGGTCAGTGCAGCCCTGCCATCTGCATTCATTAGGATTATCCCCGATTATTCCACAGACACTGGAACATCTCTCTGTTCTCTTTGTGCCTAATGTTCCTGTTCCTGATCCGATGCTGGAAATGACGTGTTCTCTGCTCCATATGATACGGTGACTGGAGCCCAGGAGAGGAGATTTGCCTTATTCTCAATGTATATATAGATATTTCCAGGGAGTACACCAGCTTTATACAATAAAGAACTAT
Organism: Xenopus laevis; assembly: GCF_017654675.1. Taxonomy (NCBI): domain Eukaryota; kingdom Metazoa; phylum Chordata; class Amphibia; order Anura; family Pipidae; genus Xenopus; species Xenopus laevis. The sequence continues at coordinate 15,934,971 of NC_054378.1, forward strand.
ACTGCTAAAGCCTAAGTAACTGTCTGTCCTTCCATCTTGTTCAAATACAGATGTTTCCTGCCTCCCAGTTAATAACAGGTTTTGCATTAACCTAAGACATGCCAGTAAGATCACTGCAGAAAATAGACAATGAGCATTGAATTAACCCCACACATGCCAGTATGATCACTGTAGAAAATAGACAACAATCATTAAATTAACCTCAGACATGCCAGTAAGATCACTGCAGAAAATAGATAACAAGCATTGAATTAACCTCAGACATGCCAGTAAGATTACTGCAGAAAATAGATAAGGAGCATTGAATTAACCCCAGACATGCCAGTAAGATCACTGTAGAAAATTGATTCAGGGCATTGCAGGAAATAGATAACAAGTATTGCATTAACCTCAGCCAGTAAGATCACTGCAGAAAATAGATAACGATCATTGAATTAACCCCAGACATGCCAATATGATCACTGTAGAAAATAGACAACAAGCATTAAATTAACCTCAGACATGCCAGTAAGATCACTGCAGAAAATAGATAAGGAAAACTGAATTAACCCCAGACGTGCCAGCAAGATCACTGTAGAAAATTTATTCAGAGCATTACATTAAGCTCACACAAGCAGTAAGACTACTGCAAATGGATAATAAGCAATGTGTTAACCCCAGACATGGCAGCAAAATCACTGCAGAAAATCTATAAGTACTATGAATTTTCTTTCTTCCCAAGGCACTTGTCTTTTCTCATTGAAGTCTTGCAAAAAAATTAATTAAAGATGGCCATGTGTGCCACAGTGGAACTCATATCCTTGCACTACCCTGGAGAAGTCCCAAAGCAAAAGAAGTCCCTCAAGCTAAAATGTGGGTCCTAAAGTGTGATAAGGACTGGCTAAAGGGTAGTTGGCTTAATCACACATGTGCTGTGGTTTCCTTGCTTGTCTGTGATGCACCGGAGGCTTTTGGACAAAAACAAATGTCCAGGTCCTGCTCTTAAAGCAATACACTGCACACGTGATACAGTCCTTTCCATGAGCAGCACACAAAATGCAAATGGCTTTATATAAAAGAGCTTCTGGCTACAATCACAGCCGTGCGTTAAGGTTCTCGGAGCTTATCAGAGCTAAATACATCAGGCTTTGTGCACAACATAAATACGGCAATTTACTCTGCCCTCGTGCTGCTGCTAAGCCTCCTGCGTGAGCCTCCCTAAACCTAAAATGACCGATAACAGAATATGAGGAGGATATTAACTTGCACAGAAGTCAGAGAGAGAGAGGGCATATTCACTGCTAAACAACCCCTGCCAGGGGATTAGCAATGATTTCATACACATCTGTCAGTATCACAAATGGTGTGTGTAAGAGGTTTATAGCCACTTAAAGGAGAACTAAAGCCTAACTAAAGAAGTAGGTAGAAATGCTGTACATATGTTTTGTGCTTTTGTACCAGCCCAAGGCAACCACAGCCCTTTAGCAGTAAAGATCTGTGTCTCCAAAGATGCCCCAGTAGCTCCCCATCTTCTTTTCTGCTGATTCACTGCACATGCTCTGTGCTGCTGTCACTTACTGAGCTTACTGAGCTTAGGGACCAACTCACAATATACAGTACGCATAGAATAGAAATGTCACAATATAATGCTCATTAGTAATTAATACAGATAATTACTACATGGCAGCACAGAATTTAATAATCAGTCCTGTAGCATCAGCTTATATTACAGACCAACCTCATTTTCTGCTGGATAATTAGTGACGACCCCTAAGCTTAGCTTCTCAACAGCTGCTCAGAGCCCACTGAGCATGTGAGTGTCACAGACACTTTCCAAGATGGTGACCCCCTGTTTGACACAAGTTTGAAGACCTGGATCATTCTGCTATTGAGAAGACAAAACTTTATGCCGGTGCAATAAGTTCAGTATATTAAATATGGCATTTATAGCCATTTATAGCATTTATAGCCATTTATAAGGTTTAGTTCTCCTTTAAAGGGACACTAAAGGTTACAAATTTTCTTAGCTGAAATGTGCAGCGAAACAGAACAACTTTGTAATGCACTTTCATTATTTACTTGGTTTGGTTTTTGCAATGTGATAATTCAAAGTTCCTTGTCTCTTGCTCTAGGCACCGCCTAGACTATTATGCATGCATGCAAGCAAACCAATTACAATCCTGTCTGTCTGTTCCTATGAAACAACAGTGTTACCAGGGCCGACAACAAGGGGCCACACGGGGTACAGTTGTCCCAAGCCTGGCAGAATTTAAGGTTAATGGGAATTTAAGGTTAATGGGGGGCCTGGCTGTGCTGCACGTTCCAGATTAGCCGCCCCCCTTAAGAGCATGAGAGTCGAACCCTAAGTGCTGAATTTGTGAATTGAGACAAAACCTCGAAAAGACCCGAAGCCATGAAAGGAGCTGAAGCTGCAGACCCATAGCTGCGGAAAGACTAAAAGCCACAAAAGGAGCTATAGAAAACATTAAAAATTCTGGTCATCAGTGTATTATTTTAATCCTCTACAGGCCCCTGGCCATTTTCTATGGGACCCCAGACCACCATAGTTTTTTTTTTAACTTGTAGGGGGGGAACCTGGCCACCAACGGGGTTTTGGACTTGTTGGGGGCCCTGGCCACCAGGGAAGTTTTTTAACTTTTATGATGGGGGGCCTGACCACCAATGGCGTTTTAGTGTTCATGTTTTGGCGCCCATGTTTGTGTGGCTTTTTAACTTTGGTGTGAGAGGTCTAGGGCTGGGTCTATGGTGGTGGTTGGGGCCCAGAAAATGCCCCGTGATTTCTAATGGCAGCCTTGAGTTCTACTATGAAGCTTGAAGCCCCTACTCATCAGTCACTGGTGCAATCCGTAGCATGGGGCCACTAGCAGACGCTGTGTCTTTCCCCCTATACCTTGTAATGAGCAAAGGGCTATAAAATCTGTTTGTGATTAATTCTCCCTGAGTATTTCTTGAACCCAGTTTTGATCATATAAAGATGAAGATATGTTCTTCTCCATTGTCTCCTCAAACAGAAGCAACCTTTGCCCGCGCGCCAACCACAAGCCATTACAATCAGTGGCGCCCAACAGACAGGTTCTCATTAAACACAATTCGATTCCTTGGCGCCTCCGAGGCACATTTTTCATTTCTCCTGTAACGTCTCAGCCACTTCCATCCAATATTCTTACTTTTCTCCCCGTCTCCCGCTGACGGTGTATTCTTTTGACAGGATTGACGGACGTGCCCGGTTGGCAGCCGCTCCGAAGACAAATAGACTTTGTGCTCAGTGTGGAGCAATGTGACATCGAAGACCTACCTTTATTATTGTCTGTGTCACATACTTTAGTGTCTCAGATGGAGAGTGCGCCTCAGCCTCTCAGGGTTTATTATGTCGACACGACAAAGCTATTTGGCAGTGCCGAAAGCTTTTAGTTTTATTTAGTGGACAATATATACCAGTTCGGGTTCACTCTGGGCCAACAGGGAATAAAGATGATTCCATCAATAATGATAAACAGTATATTCCATATGAGGTTGAAATGGACCAATGTTGAATGACTAAATATAATTAAGGGGAATGTTCACCTTTTTATTACATTTTAGAAGGAATTAGGTTATATATGTTTTTCAATTGATTGGCCTTCTTAGTATGGCTCTTTTAAGACTGCAACTAAGACGTTTGTTGTTATGGGGGTCTCCGGGCCCCGGCAACCAAAAATACAGATTTTCCACAGTTAAATTGCATATCTTTCTTTTCTGGCCCTCTGCTATTGATCTTCAGTTGTGACTTCCAAACTGTTGCCTGGTTACTAGAGTAAATAAGCCCTCATTAAGCACCAGCAACATGGGAGCAATTGAGATTCTAAGCCAGAGTTGCTCGGCAAAAAAAAAAACAAAAAACAGAAATTAAAAAAAAACAAAGACTAATTGCAAAGTGTATTCTAAAATCCATGAAATTTTGGATATATTGCCTTTCCAAGAAGATCAACAAGACTTTTTTGAATGCTTCAATGGAATCAGACTGTGAAAGTACACTTTTCCTCTGCTCCTGAAGATTCCATGTCTTGGAACCAGAGGCACACACAAAGTGGGAAGATGCGGGTGCAAATCATACAATCGCAACATGTGGGTTGAGTTTTCCCTGACTCCACTTAACTTTTTTTCTCAACTTCATAGTCCTCAAGGTGAGAAACCATTTGAATTGCTGCAGGTGAAAGGTATGTTCCTCAAGATTAAAAAGAGGGTCTTTTGTCCAAAAGGTCCCCCACAAACCAAAATGTCTTGTTTGTCACGTGCCCTTGCCAATAGGGACAAAGCCAACTTGGTGATGGAAACTAGTGGTTCCACCTAGTTTCATGGTTCCGTTCCATTCTCACCAGTTAATTGAATGTCTTTGCATTTGTTTCAGTTCAATGATATCCTTCTTAAGGACTGGAATGCAAAACTGCAATGCACTCAAGGTGAGGCCTTATCAGAGATCTAGCATAACTTGAGTCAATGCACTTTTGTTACCACTAGTAGTAGCAGCCACTAACTGCCTAGCGTTGCACAGTCTGTTATCCACAATAACCCCCAAATCTATTCCCAGTTAAGAAGACCCCCCAACAAACTTCCATTTAGTGCATTAACATTAAACAACATTTAGCAATTTGCTGCCCAGTGCTCCAATGGATTCAATTTGCTTGGCAAAGTGGAACCTACAGAAGAGGCAGAACTTCCAGAGCCAAACTCAAGGTCATTAAGTAACAAATTAAAAAGCCAGGGGCCAAGTACAGACTCCAGTGGGTCTATATCATATTAGAGCTAATCTATAAATGTATCATGACGTGTATCCTACATATAAGAGTTGGAGCCCAAAGAGCAGGAGAAGCCCACATGGGTACTGGATATTTATAGTCCAGTTTCTGCATATCGAATCTACACAGTAAGTTATTATCTGGAGCTTTTAAGTTCTAAACCTCTTCTTTATCCCTGAGTTTGCTTCTGAATGTCTTCGCCGGGGCCAAGGGTGAGGTGGAACTCAGCTTCAATGGCATAAATTATTTATATTTCCATAATTAGAGAATTTATTCACCCAGTCAAAGTGAGGGAAAAAGCTACAGAGGGGGGGGAGAGGTTTATGTGCTGAGGATTTGCCAGACTTTAATCACTCTTTGTGCCCCTCCTGACCAACCTCGGTTTCAAACGGTACAAAAGTTGAAGAGGGCAAATAGAAAAGATGTAATTATATATCATTTTCCTTTAGCAAGAGTGAATGGAATCAACTCAGGCAGTGGCGCAATAATGATGGAAAAGGAAACAGAGAATTACTGGGGGGTAGTTAGCCCCGCCCCCATTATACAAATTGCTTCTTTTCTACCCTTCTATGGCACTCCTCTTTAAATAATGCCAGGGGAACACCATCATCATCATCCTCTCTTCTCCCAGGGAATTTTATCTACTAAATAAAGTGATTTTTTATTTTCTTTTTTTTTTAATATAACTGACCCAAACACTATGCTTCAAGCTTTGCTTGCGCTTTAAACTGCACATTTTCCCTTCAATACCGATTAAATGAAGGATAATTTTTTTCCCTTAGATCCCAGAACAAAAAAAGCAAATCTCCCCACCAGAAACCTTCTATTGAAACAATAAACCAGCATTTCTATAGAAAATCAGATGTATGTATGCTATTTTATTCCATTTATTAAGCCGCGGCCAAATCCCTTATTCTCGTTGTGCCGCCGACTGCATTTACGCCCTGAAAGCAAGGGGCCAGCAGCGAGATCCCATTCTTCTTGCACATACATTTAATCAGAAAGAAATTTCTTAAACCAATGAAGTTGGTTAGGAGCGGCAGCCCTGGCTGCACACACTCCAAATATATTGTGGGCTCTGAGACACCGCAGAAAATAATTTACATTTCAATTCTTGGCAGACAAAAGAAATGTTCCTTTAGAAGCTTTGAATTTCTCCTTGACTTCAGCACCTGTGCCTGCACAATAAGGACTCATGCCTCTATAGAGATTGGAGAGACCAAGTCATTCACATCCTACTGAATAATATAATACTAACTCTAGAAATAGGACTCAGGGAAATTGTCACATTCTTCTCACTCAGTAAGGAACCCAAGTTAACAATTTATTCCTCTAATAAACAGCACTTAAAGGACAGGTAAAGTCTCTGGGAAGGAACAGTTGCTGTGGGATAGCAGGTATAGTAGGGAGAGATTGCACCTATAGTAGCAGTGGGATAATAGTCTCTGGGAAGGGAGTGTTGCTGTGGGATAGCAGGTATAGTAGGGAGAGATGGTGCCTATAGTAACAGTGGGATAATAGTCTCTGGGAAGGGAGTGTGGCTGTGGGATAGCAGGTATAGTAGGGAGAGATGGTGTCTATAGTAACAGTGGGATAATAGTCTCTGGGAAGGGAGTGTGACTGTGGGATAGCAGGTATAGTAGGGAGAGATGGTGCCTATAGTAACAGTGGGATAATAGTCTCTGGGAAGGGAGTGTGGCTGTGGGATAGCAGGTATAGTAGGGAGAGATGGTGTCTATAGTAACAGTGGGATAATAGTCTCTGGGAAGGGAGTGTGACTGTGGGATAGCAGGTATAGTAGGGAGAGATGGTGCCTATAGTAACAGTGGGATAATAGTCTCTGGGAAGGGAGTGTGACTGTGGGATAGCAGGTATAGTAGGGAGAGATTGCACCTATAGTAGCAGTGGGATAATAGTCTCTGGGAAGGGAGTGTGACTGTGGGATAGCAGGTATAGTAGGGAGAGATGGTGTCTATAGTAACAGTGGACAATTGTCTCTGGGAAGGGAGTGTGGCTGTGGGATAGCAGGTATAGTAGGGAGAGATTGCACCTATAGTAGCAGTGGGATAATAGTCTCTGGGAAGGGAGTGTGACTGTGGGATAGCAGGTATAGTAGGGAGAGATTGCACCTATAGTAGCAGTGGGATAATAGTCTCTGGGAAGGGAGTGTGACTGTGGGATAGCAGGTATAGTAGGGAGAGATGGTGCCTATAGTAACAGTGGGATATAGTCTCTGGGAAGGGAGTGTGGCTTTGGATAGCAGGTATAGTAGGGAGAGATTGCACCTATAGTAGCAGTGGAATAATAGTCTCTTGGAAGGGAGTGTTGCTGTGGATAGCAGGTATAGTAGGGAGAGATAAAGTGGGATAATAGTCTCTGGGAAGGGAGTGTGGCTGTGGGATAGCAGGTATAGTAGGGAGAGATTGCACCTATAGTAACAGTGGGATAATAGTCTCTGGGAAGGGAGTGTGGCTGTGGGATAGCAGGTATAGTAAGGAGAGATTGCACCTATAGTAGCAGTGGGATAATATTCTCTGGGAAGGGAGTGTGACTGTGGGATAGCAGGTATAGTAGGGAAAGATGGTGCCTATAGTAACAGTGGGATAATAGTCTCTGGGAAGGGAGTGTGGCTGTGGGATAGCAGGTATAGTAGGGAGAGATTGCACCTATAGTAGCAGTGGGATAATATTATCTGGGAAGGGAGTGTGACTGTGGGATAGCAGGTATAGTAGGGAGAGATGGTGCCTATAGTAACAGTGGGATAATAGTCTCTGGGAAGGAAGTGTGACTGTGGGATAGCAGGTGAAGTAGGGAGAGATAGTGCCTATAGTAACAGTGGGATAATAGTCTCTGGGAAGGGAGTGTGACTGAGGGATAGCAGGTATAGTAGGGAGAGATGGTGCCTATAGTAGCAGTGGGGATTGTAGTCTTTTGGGAACGGAGTGTGGCTGTGGGATAGCAGGTATAGTAGGGAGAGATGGTGCCTATAGTAACAGTGGGATAATAGTCTTTGGGAAGGGAGTGTGACTGTGGGATAGCAAGTATAGTAGGGAGAGATGGTGCCTATAGTAGCAGTGAGATAATAGTCTCTGGGAAGGGAGTGTGACTGTGGGATAGCAGGTATAGTAGGGAGAGATGGTGCCTATAGTAACAGTGGGATAATAGTCTCTGGGAAGGGAGTGTGACTGTGGGATAGCAGGTATAGTAGGGAGAGATGGAGTGTGGCTGTGGGATAGCAGGTATAGTAGGGAGAGATGGTGCCTATAGTAACAGTGGGATAATAGTCTTTGGGAAGGGAGTGTGACTGTGGGATAGCAAGTATAGTAGGGAGAGATGGTGCCTATAGTAGCAGTGAGATAATAGTCTCTGGGAAGGGAGTGTGACTGTGGGATAGCAGGTATAGTAGGGAGAGATGGTGCCTATAGTAACAGTGGGATAATAGTCTCTGGGAAGGGAGTGTGGCTGTGGGATAGAAGGTATAGTAGGGAGAGATGGTGCCTATAGTAACAGTGGATAATAGTCTCTGGGAAGGGAATGTGGCTGTGGGATAGCAGGTATAGTAGGGAGAGATGGTGCCTATAGTAACAGTGGATAATAGTCTCTGGGAAGGGAGTGTGACTGAGGGATAGCAGGTATAGTAGGGAGAGATGGTGCCTATAGTAACAGTGGGATAATAGTCTCTAGGAAGGGAGTGTGACTGTGGGATAGCAGGTATAGTAGGGAGAGATGGTGCCTATAGTAACAGTGGGATAATAGTCTCTGGGAAGGGACTGAATGCATTGTTCAGCAGGGTATAAGAGTTTATTCCTAGAGCAGCTTTAGATATAGATACAGAAATATTTGCGCTGCCTCTGGGCCAGAAATTAGTAAACAGCGCCCCCTTCAGACACAAACAGGCCACGTACAGGCTGTAGATAGTGAGAGCACAAATCAGAGAGAGAGAGTAAGGAAGCAAAGAGCTGCCCCGGGGGAGTAAAATGCACTTCTGTCTCTCTTTGTTCTAAGGCAACAGTGCAAGAAATGAGCTGACACCGTCACATACCAAGCAGAACCCTCCCTGAGCCGACAGAATTAGTTCTATGTGTCTATGTTCCACACGTCTACTTCACAGCACATCCCCAGACTGAGCCGTTCCTCTATGATGAGTGGGGTGTTATATATATACTGTATGTAATCCCTCTAGCTCCTCTGGGCATGATATTAGTTATGGTTGCAGTTTCAGTCTTGCCTAAGTTACTATTGTCTCTCAGCTGTGGTCCTGCAGCAGGGAATACTGAGAAGGGGGTCATAAAACTTGTTTCTCCCAAATTGGTTGGACTACAACTCCCAGCACATCCTGATTAAAGCAAGCTGAGAGATGTAGCCCAGTAACATTTGGAGTGGTAATTAGGGTTGCCACCTTTTCTGGAAAAAAATACCGGCCTTCCTATATATTTATCTTTTTTCCCTATTAATAACTTGGGGATCAACCATCATTTTTACCGGCCAGGCCAGTAAAATACCGGCCAATTGGCAACCCTAAATACTGGCCAGGTGGCAACCCTAGTGGTAATAGGATTGTAGAAGACATACATGTTCTCTTAAAGCTTTGTCCTTTACACTACTTGGGTCTCCAAAGTTGTCATTCCCAACCTTATTATAGATGCAAGAGTTTTCTCCAATGAGAATCCTGGCTGTGGGAGTACCGTATATCAATTCTCTAACATAGGGAGATTACTGTCCTATTTTGGCTTGATATAGTTTAGTTAAAGGGCATGGCAATTTACACATAAGGCAACACCCAGCACCCAAAATCATAAATGAGCCCTACAGACTTTATCTTGATGCCGCTGGTGACTTTTTCCTTTCTATTATCAAACTCTGGAAAACTACTGTACTCCAATGAGAATCCTGTCCCACCCTCAGTTTCTGGTTCATTGTGTCACTAGTTGCTGGCCATTATGCACAAAGACCGAGGATACGGGTATTGTGGCATTGGAGGATTTTTTTTTCAGATATTTGCATATTAGTCTCCCTATGTTTAATAGCAATGTGGCTGATTTAGCCAGAATCTAGGAAACTCATTGGTTAATACTTTCGCATTCTTAATTAAGTTGGTGCCTCTTATTTTGGAAAGCCTAGGGGTGAAGTCCATACCGTTTCTAGATTCCACTAAATATGGAAGGGGCTTGTGGTGTTGCTGTTGAACTATCAGTGTTGCAGGGTGAGGCCATTTCCCATAGGATCATTTTTGCTCCAAATGAGTTGATAAAAATCTGACATGGGTGGGTGTGGAGATGTTTTGAGAGCAACACACCCAAATATGTCAGGCTGCAGATCTGCGTCCCCATATGAGTAAAGAGGCGTATATATCATCCCTGTGACAAATAAACTGCTCTCTCTCTTTAAATAGACACCAAAGGAAGCGAAATATTAAAGGCAAGCAGATGTCTGGGTTAGTTACCGGATCCTGGCAAGCCGATTGGTGTTGGATTGTACATACAGGAATGCTACTGGTCCCCAGAGAGTCCAATGTGAGCAATCAGCTGAAAATAATAAAGACATGGTGGCGTAGAACAGAATGTGACATTTAAAGGAGTTGTTCACCTTTAAATTAACTGTTAGTATGATGTAGAGAGGGATATTCTGAGACAATTTGCAATTGGTCTTCATTTGTGGTTTTTGAGCTATTTAGCTTTTTATTCAGCAGCTCTCCAGTTTGCAATTTCAGCCATCTGGTTGCTAGGGTCCAAATTACCCTGGCAACCATGCATTTTTTTGAATAAGAGGACTGAATAGAAAGATGAGTATGGAAAGTAGCAATAGCATTTGTAGAGCATTTGAGTTTAAGAAGGGGTCAGCGAAAGCCGGAAAGAATCTAAAGAAGGCAAATAATTCAGAAACAATGAAAAAGAAAAAATGAAGACCACTTGAAAAGTTGCTTGGAACTGACCATTCCATAATGTACTAAAAGTGAACTTAAAGGTGAACCACACCTCTAAGCAGGGCTGAAAGTAGAGTTTAGAATGGTGCCTAGAGTACCCTTAAAGGGATTTTTATAGTGTTGTTTTCCTGAACCAACAAGTGTATTTTTTTAGTTGTAATACTGGTGTGTAGGTGCAGTTCAGGTCATTTTGCCTGGTCCTGTGCTTTCAGAAAGAGACAGCACTTTAGGATGGAACTGCTTTCTGGCAGGCTGTTGTTTCTCCTACTCAATGTTTCTGAATGTGTTGCAGTGGGACCTGGATTTTACTATTGACTGTTGTTCTGCCAGGGAGCTGTTATCTTGTGTTAGGGAGCTGCTATCTCAATATCTTTCCATTGTTCTGTTGTTAGGCTTCTGGGGGGGAAGGGAGGGGGTGATATCACTCCACCTTGCAGCACAGTAGTAAAGAGTGACTAAAGTTTATCAGAGCACAAGTCACATGACCAGTGACAGCTGGGAAACTGACACTATGTTTAGCCCCATGTCAGATTTCAAAATGAAATATAAAAAATCTGTTTGCTCTTTTGAAACAGATTTCAGTGCAGAATTCTGCTGGAACAGCACTATTAACTGATGCGTTTAAAAAAAAAAAAAAAATTCCCATGACAGTATCCCTTTAAAGGAGATACCCTACCCTTCATAGACCTTCCTCCCCCACCAGCCTAGCTCCTACCATGGGCAAATACCCCTAACCTTTTACTTACTCTTTGGTGCAGATTCACGGCATCAGAGTTAATGGCAGCCATCTTAATGTCTTCGGTCTTCATCGAGTGAGTTCCGTATCGTTGCATGCGCAGTTGGAGCAGACATCTGTTTTTTGTCAACTGTGCATTCGCCGAAAGTCATGGAAATTGTCGAAGCGCCAGAAGAAGACCAGATGAAGACCGAAGAAGAAGATGGCTGCCGTGAACTCTGATGCCTTGAATCTGCACCGAGGGGTATGTAAAAAGTTAGGGGCATTTGCCCGGGAATCGGGATAGACACTAGGCTGGGAGGTGGAGGCAGGGGGTCTATGTAGGGTAGGGGGTAGGGTTTTTTTTCAAATAAGGGGTTTACTTCTCTTTAAGATAACCCATGCATGGGCCGATAAAATCAGATCACTCAGCCCCTTCAGACCAAGTCAGCAGCTTACTGACATGAGGCCTTGCACCATGTGAGAGTGGGGGGGGGATCTGTGGATCTGGGGCCTGAGGGGGCTTGGAGGGCTCATCACCCCAATGGATCTGCTTTTCGATGTGGGTCATCTTTAAACAGGTCTCCAAGGCCCACACAGTCAAACGACTATATCATCCTGATTTGGACCAATGTGTCGAAGGAAAAGTGAAGGCAACCTCACCATATGAACAGATTACATAGTCAATGCACACAGAGTTCATATCCACAAGTTCTACCTACCCTTCCACTTAGACGGGAAACAAATGGCAAAAAGGCAGTGCAGCTACTGGAGTTTTCTATCCCAAAAATGTGCAGTTCCAGCACCTTCACTTGGGTCCCATATCAGTGAAAAGAAGATATCAGTGGCTGCTTTGGGCTGTGTATGCCATGAGACGTAGGAAAATACACATTATCATTCTCAGAGTGATGTCACACATAGGCTTTGGTTATTTTGGGAGAACCAGGACGGCCCAAACTGACCCACTAGGTGCCAAGCATCATATCTACATCAGCCTATGATTTCCCTGTGTCGGCGGAACCTGGAAAGCATACGTGAGCTTAATGAGCATTTTCTATTCTCATTTCTCAGGGTGATTATAAGTTAAGAACATGTGAGATAATTATCTCAAGGTAGCGCATTAATAACTAATTACGGGAGATGTGAAGTGGCTTTGAATCTCGAGTTGTTGGAGTGCAATTGCATGGCAGTTGGTACAGCTGGCACCTCCAGTGGCGCAGAAGGAAGCTGGGAGTGATTATTGAGACACACAAGGCTCAATTAGTGAAATTACAGGTCAGTCTAAAGGATTCCTTACAAGTATTCCTGTTCCCAGGCTGCTCTCCTCCCCTTGGTCCAGACTGAGAAGCCGGTGATCATGGACTCCAGATGGGGGGTTTACCAACGAGAGTCCATCTGTATATTTAACTGCTGCAGTCATGTACCTTTATGCTGAAATGAGCCTTTCTTTTAGCAAAACAAATTGTTGGTATAAATTTATACACAGTCGGAACAGAGCAGTGGTCCCGGAGCACAGAAACCCAAAAAATCAATCTGTTTTTTGGGTCCTCACTGGGAATCAATCCTGCTCCTCTCAAGTGCTGATCTGACTGTATCCGATCTCTCCGGAACAAACAGTATTGTTTTTCAGGTTTGGGAAGAGGAAGACAGGGCACAGGGAGGGTACAGCTGCCCCATGGCAAAGGGGAGCCCAGAGATGGAAATGTGTGTGTTGCAAAAGGGGCAGGGATTGTGGAAAGTGGAAGTGACTTTGGTAGATCAATGGTGGAATCTGGACTGACCCCAGAGGACTGGGGACAAGGCCTTCTTTGGGCCCCATTTTACTTGGTGGGACCCTATAACTGCTAACGTAGTAAGTTATAGTAATACGGGGCCACATAATTACACTGTGGAAGGAAGAGGCAAGCAGCAGGAGCAAAAGTGGAAAATAAATAAGGTTGCAGTTCAACGATAGTTGAATGGTCATCTCAATGATACCCAACTCAATACCACCATGTGCCATAACCCATGAATAATATGTAGTAATCCCAAATATATATGTAAGCATAAGATCATTCAATTATAGTAAAATAACTATATTATTTTACTATAGGTGCTCCTGTCCCAGGCCCTCAGCTCATCGGAACAGACAATCCGTATACAAAGAAAGAAAGGTTTAGAAGCCACGTATAGATCAGACCAAAAATAGTGGGTTTAAAAAGTAGAACAACATCTCAACATCTTGAGCCTTACGCGTTTTGAGTCTATGATACGTGTCTTAGGGACAAGAAATGCGTGATGATTGTTTAGATAAAGATTTTTTTCTACTTTTGAAACCCAACTATTTTTGGTCTGATCTATACGTGGCTTCTAAACCTTTCTTTCTTTGTATACGGATTGTCTGCTCCCCTGAGCTGAGGGCCTGGGACAGGAGCCCCTGGGCCACCATTGTACTTTGGTGAGTTATTTTACTATAATTGAATGATCTTATGCTTACATATATATATTTGGGATTACTACATATTATTCATGGTGGTATTGAGTTGGGTATCAGTGAGATAACCATTCAGCTATCGTTGAACTGCAGCCTTATTTATTTTCCACTTTTGTTCCTGCTGTTTGCCTCTTCCTTCTAGAGAGTAATTATGTGGCCCCATATTACTATAACTTACTACGTTAGCAGTTAAAGGGTCCCACCAAGTAAAATGGGGCCCCAATGAAGGCCATTTTCCCAGTCCTCTGGGGTCAGTCCAGATTCCACCATTGATCTACCAAAGTCACTTCCAATTTCCAAATAGAAAAATTGTCTGGGGCCACACTTGAAATACACAAACACTTTTGACTTTGAGAAAATAACTACAATACCAGTTGGATAACCAGATGGAGCTATACGTTGGAATATGGGACACCTGGATATTAAACAGACTCATTATTATTATGTTATTATTACTAACTGGGCAATGGGCAGAGTCCCCCATAGGTCACCACATTGTTACAACCTGGCATAGTAAGCCTGTTCCTAACAAGACGACAGAATGAGGTGGTTTATGAGTATAAGAACACTAAGTGTTATTTCACTCTCGTTTTCTCTGTATTTCCATACATTTTTTTCTTAATTTCTTTCTTTTTTTTCCCTTCTCTTCCTTTTCTCTCCTTCAAGCTGGGCTGTACCTCAAAACATCTATGATTTAAGTGCATGCCTAAGGCTGACCCTAACCAAGCGATGCTGCTCTATTGGCCTTAATCCCTAGCAGGTTAATATAACAGAGAAAATTTTTATGCTACATGTTACAATGATAAACAACATTTATACAGGTATAGGACCTGTTATCCAGAATGGCCGGGACCTGGGGTTTTCCAGATAACGGATCATTGGTAATTTGGATCTTTATACCTTAAGTCTACTAGACAATCATATAAACATTAAATAAACCCAATAGGCTGGATTTGCTTCCAATAAAGATTAATTATATCTGAGTTGGGATCAAGTACAAGCTACTGTTTTATTATTACAGAGAAAAAGGGAATCAATTTTATAAATGTGGATTATTTCATTATAATGGAGTCTATGGGAGATGGCCATGCCGTAATTCTGAGCTTTCTGGGTAATGGAATTCTGGATAACGGTACAATTGAGAGGGGGCGCCACACTGTGACCTGTAGGGTTAGTCCACACGAGGAGATTCAGGGAGATATTGTCGCCTAGCGTTGAGGCAGTTCGGGGAGATAGTCGCTCAGAAGATGAGGCGATTAGTCGCCAGGCGACAAAATCTCCCTGAATCTCCTCGTGTGGCCTTACCCTTAGTTTGTAGAGGGGGAGGCAGATGAAAGGGAGGGAGAAAATCCCATGTACTGTGCTGAGACACAAGAGAAGCCCAGTAGGGTGGCACTGACCTCTCCCAAGGTCGGACGCATCAATTGGCTCCCGGGCAATGCATTCTGACATGAAATCAGGCAGCCATCATTAACTCCCCGCCACCTTGCTCTGCTGTGATTCGCTTTCCCATTATCCTGGCACTGTTTTGGAACATTTTCTGCTCTGTGAAGTCCCAGTCACTTTTATATCAATGTAACAATGCAGATCGGGCCCTCGCCGAAGGGCCCCTGTTCAAAGCAATGAGATCAATGGGAGCAGGGTCAGGTAGGTTCCCCATGCAGCCTTTTATATCAGCCCCGTGTGCAGCCTCGTTACAGATTCACTTCTGACTTGTCTCCGTTTGAAGTCACAGCTGGAAACAAATTCAGATCCAGAAACCTGAGGATAAAGCACATTTGGCAGCTATAAGCCCCAAAGTGTCATCCTCTCTATGTTAAAGGCAAACTAACACTCCTTCATTAAACACACACACACACACAAGTACAGTTGTGTTCAGAATAATAGCAGTGTGCTTAAAAAAAAGTTAAAAATCCTTATAATAGCTTTTATTTCCATACAGGCCAATGCACTGGGAACACTGCTCATTCTATCAAAACATGAAGAAAAATTAACTGGAGATTTGGGTTTATTAATCGTTCATTAAGGAAAAAAGTCTGTTTTATTCTCAGGTTCCACGAAGCGTGAATGTTTTGCCACATCAAACAGATCAGCCTGGGCTCAGGGATCAGTGAGTGTGTGTGATGAAGCTGCACATGAAAGCCGCACATACGCCAGCCCTCACCTCTCTCTCCTGCTGTTTGTAGTCAGGGCTGCCATGTGGGCAAATATATCCTTTATGGCTTCCAATTATTTATGATCAAACTCAAAAATCTGCTTTACTGTTACAATCTCCAGAATCCTCAATAGCATGCTGCAGCTGCTGCTGGTAGGATTCTGGGAGTTGTAGTCCAACACTAGGATGTACCGACACAAATGGGAAGGGGGGTTAATAGAGATTCTTCACCTTCCCTCCACATTAAACTGCTTTTTGGAGACTATCATCAGAGCAGCAAATAGATCAGCCCCTATGGCAACAGAGAAATCAGAAACCAATATAGTGTAATAAGTTTGGATATTCAGAAACACCCAGGGGAACATTTATCAAGGGTCGAATATCGAGGGTTAATATACCCTCGAATTCAACCCTCAAAGTTAAATCCTTCGAATTCGAATATAGAATTCGAAGGATGTAGCGCAAAAACTTCGATCAAAGTAAAAATTGAAGTTGAAGGTCGTAGTAGCCTATTCGAGGGACGAAGTACTCAAAAAAATACTTCGAAATTCGACGTTTTTTTCATTCGAATCCTTCACTCGAGATTAGTAAATGTGCCCCCTAGTGTTAGAGATAGCTCCTTGAGGTGTGTTTCCCCTTTAAATTCTCCACTTCCACTCCACTTGATATTCAGTCAAATGCCACCACCGGTTGGCTAAATTTCCTACTCACAGGCCGAAAATTGGATTTATTGCCTTTAGTATCCTCACAAGCAGATCTCACTCTCCTCATAGTTCTCAGAGGCCTCTCAGGAAGCTGATTGGTTTGGCGAAACGCGTTAGGCAGGAAGTGACGCTGCACTCGAATGCAGGTAGAACCATAAGGGAGAGGGGTGCACATGCCAGCAGGGTCCCCCTCTAGGATTCAGCAACCTGGGAGACTTATCGATATATGAGTGACTTAAAAAAAAATAAATGTGAGAGCAATGTATTTTAAAGTTTTTTTGTACAATAAACAGTGTTACAGTATTTGAATTTGTATCTTTTTGTTGGAGCATAAAAGCGGAACTATGAGGTGAGGGAGATCTGTTGGAGAGAATACTATGGGCAATAAACTGTATCCAATTTTCGGCCTGTGAGTAGGAAATTTAGCCAAACAGTGGGGGTATTGTAGATCAATAATGAATTGAGCATATCACTGCTGGAAGTGGAGAATGTAAAGGGGGAAACACACCTCAAAGAGCTATCTCTAACACTAGAGTATTTTCTCAAAACTACTCCGAACAAATCCGCGTGGATTTTTCCCCCTTATTTATCAATACATTTTTCCAAAAGTTTCCTGTGTGGAAAACACTTGATGAAATCATGAAAACATTTAAATCGTACAATGCTTTTTGTATTATTGCACAATACCCAGCTCAAATCAGGATATCTTCGGGGCTTCTCCCATTGACTTCTACATGAACTTGGCAAGTCCAGAGCCGGATTTCCATCCTTGGCGCCCCGAGGCCTCAGGGTCCAAGCGGCCGTCTCCCACACGCACCCCCTCACGAGCGAGCACGCACCTACCCTACGGGGGAACTCTGAGTTCCCAATGCAGTTTAGGATTCAAGGTTTTTGTGCTCGCCACAAATCCGGGCCTGGGCAGGTCTAAGTTGGAGTACTTTTTTATTCTGACTTTCTTAACACCATCAGAGTTTAATAGTGGGGTTTTTTCCCACTAAAAAATCAGATTTTATAGTAAAAAAAAAACTAGAGTTTTTGGCATTCAGACTTTAATAAATATCCCCCTGCATGTTTCTGAATATCCGAACTTACTATACAATATTGGTTTCTGATTTCTCTGTTGCCATAGGCAAAATAAGCCCAAAGGACGAACTTTTTTCCAACATTTCTTAAATTTATCTGATGACAGTCTTCTGCTCTTAACCCTTTGCCTGCCAAAGGCCGGACACATATTCTAGCAAATATAGGTTTAACT
The DNA here is from genome assembly GCF_017654675.1 of Xenopus laevis. Classification (NCBI taxonomy): domain Eukaryota; kingdom Metazoa; phylum Chordata; class Amphibia; order Anura; family Pipidae; genus Xenopus; species Xenopus laevis. The sequence goes on from NC_054378.1 coordinate 15,952,971, forward strand.
CCTAATGTTACTTATAACAGGCAGTATCGGTATGAGAGAAAGAAAGAAAGAAAGAAAGAAAGAAAGGAAGGAAGGAAGGAAGGAAGGAAGGAAGGAAGATAGAAAGAAAGAAAGAAAGAAAGAAAGAAAGAAAGAAAGAAAGAAAGAAAGAAAGAAAGAAAGAAAGAAAGAAAGAAAGAAAGAAAGAAAGAAAGAGAGAGAGAATTCAGGTCATCAGACAGAAAGAGGAAATCTCCCACTCTGTATTTTTGAACTGACACATAGGATGTTGCACCCCGGCACTTGTGAAAAGCACCCACCTAAAAATAACCCAGACAGGCAAGAAGGATCCATGAGCAGCTGACAAATCCAACAGGAGGAACAGTCTAGATTTTGTCTCAACAAGGAAGAGCTGCTTCATGCATTGTGTGGCTTGTTATACGGATATCAGCATTCTTAAAAGGGATACAAACCCCAAAGTAAAATTTTTCCAAATGGAAAGAAAATAAAACTTCTAAGCACTTATATACAGTATAATAGACATTCATTGCTCAAATTCAATGGTTATTTATTATTTATTATGGCTGTTAAAGTCAAGGCATCAGTAGCCTCTGTCCTTACTGTTGGTTCTAACTATTAAAAGATGCAGTAAAAGTCAACTCTCCACTATGCCTTGTGTGTTCCTTTCCAGGTTTGTCAATCTGCTGCATTGTTGAAAACATTAGCCCAACAGATCCACGTTCCAGCACCAAACCCAAAATGAAAAGGGGCAGTAGGGGGAACATAGCGACACAGCTGAATAATAGAAGGGTGGAATCTTTCCAGCACAAGGAGAGACAGTTAGGGGGCTAGAGTTTGCTCTTAGCGGAAAGCATATTATGTATATGGTGGAAATAAAGAACAATATTTTCTTAATCCCTTTAAATAAAAATTCTCACTTTTGCTTATGTTTCCAGTTATTCCACAGGGCCTTGCTAATTATACATAGTACAGTTCCATCTTGCAGTCAAGCTCATGGCTATTATTCCTTTTAAATGGTCACAGCGAAAAAAAATCCCTTTATTTTCAGGGTAATTAAGCCTAACATATTGATTATTATTTTTGGCAATGCACTTGCACTAGTCTAACTAGATTTCAGGCTAAGCAAAACAGCGCCCCCTGCTGAACAAATAAAGGTGTGTTCCACAGAGAATATTTCCCTGACAGTTCTCTGAGTAAGGGCTTGTTAGTTAAGTGCAGCTCCTTTTAAATCAAGAGCGGAGATGCGTCGGACAGAGGGATGGGTGGTTACATCACTGGGCATGTGACTTGTAATGAAAAAACACAATCCATGAATCATATCATGGACACTTATCAAAATGAGGATAATCTAGGATATTGTGCTGCAATGGAAAAAAAACTGATACAAAAGACTATCATCAAGCATTTTCCCACAGCCATTCCCAGCAATCTGCAAAGATACAAACATACAATAATATACAGGTATGGGATCCAGAAAGCTTCAAACTATGGAAAGGCTGTCTCCCATAGACTTCATTTTATCCAAATAAACCAAATCCAAACATTTATCTTTGTAGTAATAAAACAGTAGTTTATACTTGATCCAAAGGTATAATTAATCCTTATTGGAAGCAAAACCAGCCTATTTGGTTTATTTACTGTTTACATGATTTTCAAGTAGACAAGCCAAATTACGGAATGATCCATTATCGGGAAAACTCCAGGTCCCAATACCTGTATCTATTAGAAATCATAATGGTGCAAAGTAAATATTTATTGCACCAGCACTCTTCACAGTCACCACTAAACCCCATCAACCCTATACAGGTATGGGATCCATTATCAGGAAACCCGTTATCCAGAAAGCTCCGAATTACAGAAAGGTGGTCTCTCACAGACTCCATTTTAGCCAAATAATCCAACATTTTAAAAATGATTTCCTTTTTCTCTGTAATAATAAAACAATAGCTTGTACTTGATACAAACTAAGATATAATTCATCCTTATTGGAAGCAAAACCAGCCTTTTAGGTTAATTTAATGTTTTAATGATTGTCTAGCAGATTTCAGGTATCGAGCATTCTGGATAAGAAGTCCCATACCCGTTATATTTATGTTGCTTACCCATTGGATCCATATTTAGACCCTGTGCATTCAAACAGAATTAAGCACGGTGGCAAGTTTAGTCTTCCGCAGCCATATTCTATTCTGTATTCTGGGTGGGAAGACATTTTTGTTCAACGTTGGCTTTAAGCTTTGAGCTCTTCTGCCTGTTTCTTTTTGTGACCAATAATGTTAGCTGTTAGGAAATAGAATGTTCCGCCAATCCATGTCACTAAAAAGAAAAATGCCAGAGGGAATGAGAATTGATCATTGATATTGCCTCAGACATCTATCAGATGAAAAGAAAGCAGAAATGTGACTTCCGTATTCATCAATGTCTTAACAAATCCAAGGAAACAAACAGCTGACATTTCCATTAGGATGCACTGAGAAACAAAGAATAAAGATTCTGTTCTGTCTTTCAGAGATGACACTTACTAAGTCAACAAAGTACAAATTGCCTACAGTTCCTATTACTCTGGAGATGAGTGACTCCATGGCTGAGGCTGAAGCACGGCATCTTGGGCCAGCAACGTTCTGGGGATGGGAAATGGAACATTTATCATTATTGTTATGTGTTTATAACTGTAGATGTAATAGTTAGAGTTGACCCTAATGGTCAATGGAAAATAACTATGATTTAGAAAGTGCAGGACATGTAACTCATTCACTTATGCAGAAAGTAAGGACTGTTGCCAATGTTAGATAAAAGATGAAAGTCTGATTCTGATACATTACCAGCACAATGTGAGATTTGGAAACCTGGCCAACATCCCAAAAACGGTGAGATAAGCCTGGGGGAATAAAATAATGAACAATTAATAGCTTTCTGTTACAAAATCAATATGAATTAATGTGCCCACCTAGAAGCATCATATTTACAAACCAAGATTAGGTAAGTTTAAAATATCCAAATTAGCGATAAATTAATTTATTCGCCAGGGATGGATTTGCGGCAAAATTCCGCATTTTGCCACGGAAAAATTATCCGGAAAAAAACGACCATAAGAAAAAACGCCCATTGACTTTAATGCATTTGGACAAAAAAAGTCACCATAAGAAAAAACGCCAATTGACTTCCAAAAAATGTCCATTGACTTTTGGAACGAGCAAGATTCTCACGCGTAAAAACGTGGACTGACTTCAAAGCATTTCACAAATTTCTTGCAGTTTTTCGAATTTTTTGGTGAAGTGAAGCGGGACAGATTCGATCATCACCAATCCAAATGTATTTGACCATGATTGTAATTCACAAGATCATTGGAAGACACAAATAACTAAGAAGAATGGCCCACTCCCAGAAAGAGCTAACACTCATTTAAGAAAAATGATTTGTTGAATATAAAATCAATAAGAATATTTTTTAAAAAAAACACTCACATAAGAAGTAAAGATGTTGACATCTGTGGCGTATATGAAAAACATGAAGAAGACAGACGAGCTAATAAGACCATATCCACACAGCAAGGGATCTACCATTGGATCCAGATTCTTCAAATAATTGATCAATCCCATTCCGATTATAAAGCCAACAAAATTGGTTAGGCACTTGACGATGCCATAGAACAAGTTAGAGAAGGATTAGTGGCAAAATATTAAATTGAGGGGCTCTAAAAACCATCACACACATCTTTATAACATACATATGAAGGCTTTTCTTGACTGGCTTATTTATCTGGCCAGTTTTCCTACCTGGGTTTGATAAACTATAAAAATATCCTGCTCCACCTTGTCAGGAGAGTCTTCAGGTCATGCAAAAACGATTCCTCCTGGTTGTAGCTCCCCATGACTATTGTTAGTAGCAGCAGATCGAAAAAGCCAAGCCCAGACATTATCTGCACAAGGATATTTGGAATGCTTGAGACCTGGGGTTTTCCAAATAAGGGATCATTTCATAATTTGGATATCCATACCTTAAGTCTACTACAAATCATATATTACAGAGAAAAAGAAAATCATATCTAAAATTGAGAATGATTTGCTTAAAATCTGTAGGACATCGTATCCAGGGTATCCAGATAAGGGATTCCATATAAATATATAATTTTCATTCATAACTATAGTCAATATATGCAAGAAAATTAGTTGAACCCCCAAGGTGATTTCTCTATATGTTGAACCAAGGAATACACTTTTTGTAGGCAAAAAAAAGGTATCTGTTTATTTTTTTTGCCCTTTGCTATCCCTGCCCCATTCTAGTCCTTGGCGCAAGGAATGGATCACAAACCGAGGAATATGGGTCTAGCTAGTGGTTCTATATATGACCAAGACATCAAAGTAGTGTTGCCTATAAAGCAATAACTCCAGCTAAGATCAGGAAGAACTTCAATATGGCACAGGGAAAGAGAATCCTTCCCCAGCTTTCTTTGTTTGAAAGAAACAATGCCTTGTTTCAAGTAAAAGGGGATCTAATTAGGTAAAATGGTAAATATGGTGGAAAATGCTAGGAAATAGTTGTATATGACCTCAGCTCTACCAGATCCTGTAGAGTTAATTCTAAGTGCATTTTCAATATGATTTGTAAATGTTATGGCAGCAGGTAGGAGCAGTGCAGAGAATGTAAACAGACAGTGAAGCAGTATTCAGTTGTATGTAATTTAATTGAATGTGAAAAACTGGCTGTGCAAAAATGTGGGTTTGCTCATTGAATGCATATTACTGCTCAATACTGATTACTGGCAACACCAAATTGGTTGGATTAGCCTGTTAAGCCTTGAACTTCATAGGCAAGTGAGTCCAATCATGAGAAAAGGTATTTAAGGTGGCAAATTGCACGTTGTGCTTCTGTTTGATTCTCCTCTGAAAAGTGACAGCATGGGATCCTCAAAAAAACTCTCAAAAGATCTGAAAAGGAAGATTGTTCAGTATCATGGTTTAGGGGAAGGCTACAAAAAGCTATCTCTGAGGTTTAAACTGTCAGTTTCAACTGTAAGGAATGTAATCAGGAAATGGAAGGCAACATGTAAGGGGAAATTCTGATCGTTAACCCCTAACACAGAAAGTCGGACACATCAGTTCTTAAAAAAAAATGTAACTTGTTTATTTTCTTAAATGCTTATCAAGCGGACACATTACTTCAGCAAACTTTCCAATAGTCAATTTTACTCAAGTGTCAGAATAGTTTCCTCATAGTTTACAGCAGTCTGTGACTCACTACTCAGCAGTTAGGATAGGGTTTTATTCACAATGTTCTGGTTCTCAATGGCCTGGCTTGGTGATCAGGTGTACTACTACACCCCTTCACCACTCCACCAGCCTCCCGCTTCGACCATCCGGCACTCGATCAGTGCCCCTTGGCCACTCCGGCTGGCCACCAGCAACCTTTGACTTGAAGTCTTCCACTTCCACCCTCTCTTGCCTAACAAACTCGCCACTGTAACCCTATCTTGGGAATTATTCCCTGGACACTAATCCGACTAAGCTCCTTGCTGGGGCAATAGGCTACCCTTGCTTTCTCCCTATCTCTGACACCAAGTGCCAGCTGGTACTGAAACTTTCTTACTAATTGACTACCTGATCCCAGGCCGGTGTTCCTCCTCTTCAGTGGGGCTCTTGCATGACCTCACCTCCTCCCATAAAAGCCCTTAACTAGGGGTGTGGCTGCCCTTTTATACCTATTCAGGGAACTCCCTCTAGTGGTAGAAAAATAAAATGACTTCTAACTATGATACTCTACTGCCACCTAGTGGCATTTTTTTTCCTAATAACCATTAACACAGTTTCACATACAAACTCTCATTAACACCACATAATTCACAAACAGCATTTTAACTCTTTCATCCACCACAACACAATTCACTCTCTTACAAACAGGCACAGGTGCTGTAAAACCCAGATCTGGCAGGCCAAGGAGCGGCATATACAGAAGATTGTGAGAATGGTTACAGACAACCCAAAGACCTGCAAGAACATCTTGCTGCAGATGGTGTGTCTGTACATCGTTCTACAATTCAACGCAATTTGCACAAAGAAGATCTGTATGGCAGGGTGATGAGAAAGAAGCCCTTTCTGCACTGACGCCACAAACAGAGTCGCTTGTTGTATGCAAAAGCTCATTTGGACAAACCACAGTAATTTTGGAACAAAGTGCTTTGGACTGATGAGACAAAAATTGTTATTTGGTCATAACAAAAAAACGCTTTGCATGGCGGAAGAAGAACACCACATTCCAAGAAAAACACCTGCTACCTACTGGCGGCGGTTCCATCATGCTGTGGGGCTGTGGGGCTAGTTCAGGGACTGGGGCCCTTGTTAAAGTTGAGGCTCGGATGAATTCAACCCAATATCAACATATTCTTTAGGATAATGTTCAAGCATCAGTCACAAAGTTGAAGTTATGCAGGGGTTGGATATTCCAACAAGACAATGACCATAAACACGCTTGGAAATCTACAAAGGCATTTATACAGAGGGAGAAGTACAATATTCTGGAATGGCCGTCACAGTCCCCCGACTTGAATATCATGGAAAATCTATGGGATGATTTGAAGCAGGCTGTCCATGCTCGGCAGCCATCAAATTTAACTGAACTGGAGAGATTTTGTATGGACAAATGCTCAAATATTCAGCCATACAGAATCCAGACACTTATCAAAGGCTATAGGAGGCGCCAACATATTGCGTAGCACTGTAGAGTAAATGTGATTATACAACTAAATCACATGAATTACATACATAGAACATATGGAGTTACATACATCACAATCAATACAGGTACAAAAAGGTGAGGAAGGCCCTATGTATAGGCATACAGTCTAAAGGGAAGGGAGTAATACACAAGGTGTGGGAGTGGGCAAGATCGAATTAAGTGGGTGAGAAATGTGGTACTATATGTGGTGTTGCGTTTGGTAGTTAAGCAGAGTGAGGGTAGGCTTCTCGAAAAAAGTGCGTTTTCAGAGATTTCTTGAAAGCAGAAAGGTTGGGAGAAAGTTACATTTGCAAAAGGAGGCTCCACTAATTATTGATGGAATATCTCTGTTGGGGTGCCCAAATGTATACACCTGTCTTATTTTGTTATGATGCATATTGCATATTTTCTGTTAATCCAATAAACGTTATATCACTGCTGAAATACAACTGTTTCCATACGCATGTTATATATTAAAAAGAAGTTGCTACTTTGAAGCTCAGCCAAATGATAAACAAAACTCCAAAGAATTTCTCTAAGGTTATATGACTGTTGTCCCTCTGGGCACATTCATTTTAAGATGTGTAAAATGTGTATTTAGGTTGGATTAAATTATCCCAGACCCACAACCATAACAAACACTGTCTCTGCACCTCTCCTCCGTTACAAGATGTGTTATTCCCATACATTACCACAAGATGGTAGCAGTCAGTGTAATAAATAAGGCAGCTGCCTTGATGTTGATGATCTCAGAAATTTACAGTTTCCCGTTGTTCTATATATTTTTCCTGCTGAATTGTGCTTAGTACAGAGGAATACCTATGCTGCCATAGTTTTATGGGATCTCTCTGTACAGACTATGAGCAAACTTAGGGGCTGTTCCTGCTGAATTGTGCTTAGTACAGGGGAATACCTATGCTGCCATAGTTTTATGGGATCTCTCTGTACAGGCTATGAGCAAACTTAGGGGGCTGTTCCTGCTGAATTGTGCTTAGTACAGGGTAATACCTATGCTGCCATAGTTTTATGGTATCTCTCTGTACAGACTATGAGCAAACTTAGGGGGCTGTTCTTGCTGAATTGTGCTTAGTACAAGGGAATACCTATGCTGCCGTAGTTTTATGGGATCTCTCTGTACAGATTATGAGCAAATTTAGGGGGATGTTCCTGCTTAACTGTGGTTAGTACAGGGGAATACCTATACTGCCATAGTTTTATGGTATATCTCTGTACAGGCTGTGAGCAAACTTAAGGGGCTATTTATGCTGAATTGTGCTTAATACGGGGAATACCTACTGTATGCTTTTAGAGTTAAATGTTGATGAATAAAAGTACAGCTGGCATTTTGAAAACCCTTTAAATGTGTTTTCTGCGTATTTCTTTTCATTGGGGTGATTCTTACAATAGTCACGTTTCCATTTTCATATAGTCTCCCTTTTTTCATATTGAAGGAAACATTTTTCTAACTTTCCCTATTTCCTGCTGCTTCCTGCCTTCCATAACCGTTTGCTTCCTGCAGCAGTATTTGGAAATTTGCTTTTCCCCTTTCTGCATGAGAATAAGAAACAAAGGGGTAATGTAATCACATCAGCAAAAGTTGATTCCAGGTCTAGTAACGCTTAGCAACAAGCCAAATGTTTGCTTTTGAATAGTGGATGTATGGATGCTGCTATGAATCATGAGAAGTAAAGTAAACTTGGCACCTGATATTCAACACCCCATCCCATGTTGTTTTAAAGGGGAAGATTAAATTGAGACATGGGGGCAGCCATTCAAGCAAACAGCAACATAACTAGAGGGGGACGGGCCCTGGCGCGGGACGCCCGGAACCGACGGAATTAGTGGCGCACAAGTTGCCGGGGGGGGCCGTGAGGCGGTGCGCCAAATCGCACCCCCTGCTCCCCCAGTAGTTATGCCACTGCAAGCACAGGATACACAGTAGATAACAGATAAGTACTACTATAGTTTATATAAACAAGCTGCTGTGTAGCCATAGGGGCAGCCATTCAAGTGGGAAAAAGGAGAAAAGGCACAGGATACACAGCAGATAACAGATAAGATCTGTAGTATACAATGGGATTTATCTACTGTGTATCCTGTGCTTGAATGGCTGCCCCCATGGCTACACAGCAGCTTGTTTATATAAACTGTAGTAGTACTTATCTGTTATCTACTGTGTATCCTGTGCTTGAATGGCTGCCACCATGGCTACACAGCAGCTTGTTTACATAAACTATAGTAGTACTTATCTGTTATCTACTGTGTATCCTGTGCTTGAATGGCTGCCCCATGGCTACACAGCATTTTATTTATTTAAACTATAGTTGTGCTTTTAAAGCGAACACACCAGTTTTACTAGTGCAGGGTAACAGTAAATTACATCGTCATTCCTTTAAAGCACTTTCATATTTTGGTGTTACTGTTCCTTTAATTAATCGCTGAGGCAATAACGTGTTTTGAAAATTAAAGAAATTAAAAAAAAAAAAGAAAGGAAAGTCAAATGTCAGTGTTGCACTCCTTTATTCCCCAGTTTCGGTGCATGTTTGCTTCCTAAAAGTGGCACCAGCAGTTTGAATTCACATATTAGTTCCCACAGTGAATTCACCTTTCCTTGCCCTTTAAATGGTGAAACCGCACCAATGTGGTTACGGGTGATATTTAGACTGAAGAGTCATCAGAATATATTTACAGACTCCCTGCAGGCATGGGAGTTAAAGCTCATTAGAAATCACTGCGCACTTTGATGTAGGGAGAAGTCCCATAAATTTGGGTCTACTGCTGAGCAATAAAATGATGGTGGCTGTAAGGAAACATCTGCCTGTCCCCCTCCTCTCACACATCTCCAGCAATCTGTTGCACATCTCTCACTTCCCTCAGGCGCAGAGTATGGGGAGGGCACCAGACATTGGCACTGACAGCCGGACTTACTGACAGGGATGCAGGAGGGAAGAGAAAAACTTCCTTCCTGAAGGGGAAGACTCAGCTCAGGATTCCTACGACCTTCTGTCATTAACCCCCGGGTGACTGGAGCACCCGTATACACACAGTACTGAAGCCTGAAGAGTAAACACATAGGTCAATATTCTTTGTATAAACATTGATTTTACAGAGCTTTGCAATATGTTGGCACTCTAAAAATAATAATAATAATAATAATATGGTAATTCTGCAGCAGTCTCCACTTACACTGCTAACATTCCCAATATATTTATGATCACTAGGGGTGCTGAGGAGGAATGTACTTTCTCCATGTATAGTTTTTTGTTGCATAAGTAAAGTAAAACAAATTGAAGAATACACCAGGGAATACAGTACAATAGTGGGAAGCTACAATGTTATTAAATGGTCACACTTGTAAATAAACATCTCTATATCGCATATATGCAGCGTCAGACTGGGCCAGCGGGTCACCGGGAATAAACCCGGTGGGCTCAGACTCTCTCCACAGAGCCGGTGGTCCTAACCTCCGCCTCCCTCGCCTGTCTGTCCGATCGATCACCCGCCAGATCACTTAAGGGGCTCTGTCATAATTTTTATGATGTTGTTTTTATTTGTAATTTACACTGCAAATAATTTACTCTACCATGTAAAATTTCATTCCTGAACCAGCAAGTGTATTTTTTTTGTAGTTGTAATATTAGTGTGTAGTTGCATCTCAGGTCATTTTGCCTGGTCATGTGCTTTCAGAAAGAGCCAGTGCTGCACTATGGAACTGCTTTCTGGCAGGCTGTTGTTTCTCCTACTGTAACTTAAGGAGCCACAGTGGGACCTGGATTTTACTACTGAATGCCAGTCTTAGATCTACTAGGGAGCTGTTATCTTGTGTTAGGGAGCTGTTATCTGGTTACCTTCCCATTGTTATTAGGCTGCTAGGGGGGAAATGGAGGGAGTGATATCACTGCAACTTGGAGTACAGCAGTAAAGAGTGACTAAAGTTTATCAGAGCACAAGTCACATGACTGGGGGCAGCTGGGAAACAAAAAATCTGTGCTTTTGAGAAACAGATTTCAGTACAGAAGTCTGCTGGAGCAGCACTATTAACTGATGCATTTTGAAAAATATTTTTTTTCCCATGACAGTATCCCTTTAAAGATGATGCACATGAAATAGGTACACACCAGCGAGGGGGGCGGACATGGGACATAGGGAGGTTTGTGACTGTGGAGGGTGGTGACTGGGGCCCTTGGGGGGCTGTGGGGGCCGTGATTTGGCAGCCCCAAGGGCCATGACCCCCTCCCCAGTTCGATCTGCTCCCATATGTGTCTCTATTGTACCCTCCCACTGTAAATTCTGCAGAAATACCTCTCCTTCTCTCCATCTGCAGTGCTGCATAGTTATATGTTGACATATATAAATGTTTAATGTAATACCGTATATCTATATAGATCTAGTAATCAATTTCCTTTCACAATCACGTCAATAGGCCACATGCACATTTCAGTTATGGGGTTAATATATGAGCATGGAAAATGCAAAGCAGTGGCATTGGGGGGCCTCCATGGAGCGAGGGGCTGACAGGAGACTGGGAACATAGCTGGTTATATATTCACACACAGGACGTGGTTCTGACAGGCTTCCAGGGTTTGCACAGTCAAAGGAAGAATTTCTACGCATGCAGTTGGCAGAGTTAGACCTGTAATATAATATTTGTCACTTTATTTGGCTTCCTCTGGGTTCATTTGACTTGGAGGGTAACTTTTATACTTCCCATAAAGTATATGAGCTGTTTTACAGTCTGTGCCCAACCTGGAGCCGTGCAATGAATTTAACAGTGGCAGTATGATCATTTCTGCCTCCGGGTGCTAAAAACAATAATTGGAGGCTATATTCAATATCAGAGACCAGAAGTTTCCCTAAAACTTGTTCATGAAAACCCTCAGTCCTCCAAGCCCAAACATAATTACAGATTCAAGAATTAATGTAATGGACCATGCACCCTGTAATCATGGCCACACCCTGCTACACCCAAACTCTGCCCCTGATCCCTCTAAATTTCACCCAATCTGAGGGAAGCCATGTCCATTTCGCAGCAATCCAGGTTCTTCTATGACCGGGCCCCTGACAGCGATCCTGTCTGCCCAGTTCAAAAACATTCTCCAATGAGACTGGGACTTTAGGAGTCTGTAGAAGAGCAAATTCGCCACCTAAGACCTGGTGAACTGATAAGATGAAGCTACATCCTCCTCAATCTTATGTCAGTGACATCATACCTTGTATACGAAAAGTTATTAAAATGATCATATTTGTATTCCAATTTTTGTAATTATCTTTTTTTTTATCATTTGAGGGTAGGGTTGCCACCTTTTTTAAAATTCTTTACCGGCACCACAGACGCTAAAAGAAGCAAAAGAAAAGCTAAGTTCCAGGGGATTGGGGGCAGGCCGTGAGCTCTTTTTAATCGTATTACAAATTTACCGGCAGCTGCCGGTAAATTTGTAGTACCGGCCCCGGCCTTGGCAGGTATTTTACCGGCTAGGCCGGTAGAATACCGGCCGGGTGGCAACCCTATTTGAGGGACATGCAACATTTGTTTTAGGGTGTGCTAATGTCTAGGGCATTATATGAACTTTTTTGTCTTTATTTTGCTTCCTTGGACATTTGTAACAATAAGTGGCCACTTCAAGCATTTGCACCATCTCTAATAAAGACATATTTACGACGAAGTCTTGCTAGACAGAAACAACGAACGTTTGCTATGAAATGCTCGCACTGGCGAATTAAGGCTAGCGAAACTTTGCCATTGTTCGGCTACCAAGACACAATTTTGTATTTTAGTGAATTAGCATAGTGGTAGCGAATTTGTGCCTGGTTTAGTGGTGCAGATTGTGGTGAAGCCTTCGCAGGCGAAAATTTGCCCATTAGTGAATTTGCACCATAGATAGATACTCAAGCCCCAAGCAGCAGGCTGGCCATTCTTCTAATGAGCTAACAAGATAGATGGGCTAAGGCTCTCAGGGTTGCTATATATAGTTAGGGCTGAAGCACCAAGCTGTTCCATTAATCCCACAAGGAGCCAATTAGTATACCTGTTGCACGGCACATCATCGACCTAGGGAAACCTACTTGAACATAAGGCTAAAATCCTTGTAACCTCTTTCCTACCAAGTTACATTTGGAAAATCGCACCAGTTAATGTAGGTCAGGGATGTTTTGACCTGTATTCCTTATTAAAGACCTTAAGCTCCGTCTAATGGGTGGGCTGCAAAGCTTACAGGCATTTGAATAGTTAGGTCTATCACAGCACCCCAAACATAAGCAGACTGGTGGTTTTGACCCACCATATTAATCCGTTTGCTGGCCAGAAATGGACATAGAACCCATGGCTTTATCGTATATATATTGTAATGATATGCAAAACTGCCTTTTCGCACTGGTGATGTCAGTAATACTTTGTGCTCTGTGAAATAATTACTGAATGAGGCTGAATAATGAATGAAGTTCATCCTATGCTGATGATAAAACTGCATTTCCTCCAGTCTTGATGGATGTCCTCTGTGTCTCACTTTAGAGTCAAATGAGCTGACCTGAAATAAAAGAAATTAAGACTTACTGTTTTTATTTGTAGTAGTAGGGCATATTTCTTTAAATGTAATGGGTGTTCCAACTATGCAAAGAGCACTCCATGCAGCCCACTTTTATTGGGGTCAAGGAGCCATACATGGTACTTACCTAGGCTCTCATGGAGTGCATTATTATGCCCTAGAAGAGCAAACTGCCCCCTCTCCTTTATGGGGGACAAATTCCTCTCACCCGGGGAGGTAAATGGGGACGGGTTAAAATGTAATTTAGCAAGTGGTTTGGTTTTGTCTCTTTTTTGCTTAGCTTTCCTATTTCAGATCCTGTATTATTAGGGATTACATTGGCACAATGTCACCTCTACATAGCTAGATACACATAGTTTAGATTAAATTTCATTTTGGATGATAGAGTTTTTTTAACTCATAAGAAATACTACTTCTGTGGTGTTCCCCATATAGTTTGTCATGGGCAACTTAATAACTTCACAGAAATCTACCGTCAACGTCCCAGACGAGGCAGGGTTAATAGGCAGGAGTCTTGTTAGGGTTTTGGTCCAAGAGGGTCCAGACTGCCACAAAGAAGACAGGCATGCTGAGAATCTGGCAGAGTTTGGGCAGATTGGGGTATGTTTGGGTGTGGCCTGAAGACCAGGGTGTAGTAAGGGCTCTTACTGACGAGCGGTTGAAGCTGCGCTCCCCTGCGTTCCATTTTTCTGCGTTCAGCCGCAGGGGAGCGCAGGAATAGATGCATTTAGCTTTTTTCAATGGGGCTGTACTCACACAGGCACGTGAAGGCGCTGAACGCAGGTTGAGACGCAAAATGCTGCATTTTTCCTGCTTTCGGCGCCTACAGGCGCCTGTGTGAGTACAGCCCCATTGAAAAAAGCTAAATGCATCTCTTCCTGTGCTCCCCTGCGGCTGAACGCAGAAAAATGGAACGCAGGGGAGCGCAGCTTCAACCGCTCGTCGGTAAGAGCCCTTACAGAGGGAGCTGACCCTGCAGTTGAAGATGATAGCCAAGAGTGTAATGGGCCCAGTAAGACCCTAATTAGTCAGCAAATTCAATACAGTATATCTTCGTAGAATCGACCAACAATATGTTAACAGTCCTTGTGTTCCTCCACCATATCCATACAACCCAATGGTATCCCTGAATCACTGACTACAAAAAGGGCCACTTACAGCAAAATGGTGGCATTTTGGGGACGTGCCTGTCTAACATTGTCCCAATTTTGTCAATTTATATGTTGTGGGAAACACATTTAGCATTCAAATAGTCACATTGAAGGGATTACCCCCAGGGTATCCAGGCCACAGCCCACTGCTACAACCACAATCAACATTGCCATTTCCAGCTACACTCTGACACCTTTGGGCAATCATTTGGCACGGCATTTAGACTGCACGGATGCACTGTGCTTATAGTTCAGCCACATGTGCTGACATACTGTTTATTCAATATTCCACCTTTTACACAAATATACAGTTTATTTGGGACAGTTCTTATCTGCAGACTTGGCTACTCACATGCAGAAGCATCTGTCATTTAGTCATATACATTGCACAAAGGCGCAAAGAAGACAAAGTACATATTATTTTGCCAACTGTTGCATTTGAGACTGGCATTTCTCCAAAGAATGTTTGAGAAGAAAATGTTAATTGCTGTGCCAAATCTCTCACCCCAGAGTGCAGTAACCAGGTCGCTCACAGTACAGAGCTGCCAGGGTCATTTTCCCAGTTTCACAGGTGCGTGTGAGGCCCATGGATATTTTCGGGTTCCACTTATTTAGGACTGGTAAAATGGAGCATTATCGTAGCTGTCAAGGTTAAAAATAGGGACATATATACGTTGTAAAAACTCTCATTTTCATAGGCCTGTCAGTCATTGCATGTTATAGGTAAGCACGACTGTATAGCAATATATCATTCATATGTTTAAAGGGGAAATAAAGCCCAACTAAAGTAAAAATGTTGTATATTATGTTTTGTTCTTCTGTACCAGCCCAAGGCAACCACAGCCCTTTAGCAGTAAAGATTTGTGTCTCCAAAGATGCCCCTGTAGCTCCCCATCTTCTTTTCTGCTGATTCACTGCACATGCTCTGTGTTCACTTACTGAGCTTAGAGACCAACTGATCATGTGAGTGTCGAAGACACTTTCAAAGATGGTGACCCCCTGTGACAAGTTTGAAGTCCTGGATCATTGTTGCTATTGACAAGCTGAAACTTTAGGCTGGTGCAATAAGTTCAGTATATAAAATATGATATTTTTAGCCATATTCGTTTTTTGGGTTTAGTTTTCCTTTAACCCAGCGGCACTCCTGAAAGGGCCTATATCCTACTCATTTTTTTTCAGCAGAATTCTTTCTAGTACAAAACATTACAATGTACTGTTTTATTACAACAGAGAAATCATTTTTTTTAAAAAATGGGATTATTTGATTAACACTGCTTATCAGTCAGTACACCGCTGATCTTCTATATATGCATATTCATATTCCAGTCTCTTATTCTTATCAATTCATGGTTGCTAAGCAAATTGGGACCCTAGCAACCAGATTTATAAAATAACAAACTGGAGAGCTGCTGAATAAAAAGCTAAATAACGCAAAAACCACAAATAATAAAAAAATTAAACCCAATTGCACAATGTTTTGGAATATCACTCTCTGCATCATACTAAAACTTAACTCAAAGTTGAACAATCCCTTTAAAGTCAAATTAGCTATTTAAATATATTCTATTCTTGCCAGTAGTTTGTTAATGAATCAGATGAAAATTGAGCATAGGACTGGCCAGATATGGGATTACTTTGACGTAGTTGGCCATCTTAAATGGCCATGTTGGATCTCAGTCCTTAGCTGTACTTGGAGATGCTGCCAGATATATTTTCATATATTACTTCATAGTTTGTTCCCAACAGAGCAATAGGTATTTTGGCATTAAAGTGTTATAGCAAAAATAGCAGTGAGAAGTCTTGCGTCTGCATGCTAATCCCTTTACTGCAATATAATTAAAGGGGTGGTTCACCTTTATGTTAACTTTTAATATGTTATACAATGGTCAATTCAAAGCAATTTTTCAATTTGGTCTTCATTATTTATTTTTTATTGCTTTTTAATTACATGTCTTCTTCTTCCGACTTTTTCCAGCTATTAAATGGGGGTCACTGACCCCATCTAAAACAAATGCTCGGTAAGGCTAAACATTTATTGTTACTGCTACTTTTTATTATTTGCATTTCAATTCAGGCCCTCTCCTATTCTTATTCCAGTTTCTTATTCAAATCAAGGCATGGTTGATAGGGTCATTTGGAATTGGAATTGGAAGCTGAAATTGCAAACTGGAGAGCTGCTGAATAAAAAGCTAAGTAAATAATACAAAATGAAAACTAATAGCAAATTGTCTCAGAATATGCCTCTCTACATCATACTGAAAGTTGATTTAAAAGTGGGCAACTCTTTTAAAGGAGCAATAAAAACCTACTGTAAGGCTAATTAACTTTTAGATAAATGGTAACTGATCAGACCATAATGTTAATAACATGTTAATAAACAGTCTTAGTGTTCAATGCTCCGGCAATTATTGATGCAACCTGCTGAGGGAGAGCTAGAAATAGGCAGGCATCTTACTAGGGTGGTAGAAGGGAAGGGGTACATCTGTTTGTTGTGTGAGACACACAGGAATTGATCCTTGCATGGCTAACTCTAGGATCATTCTGATTAAGGTTGTGGTTCTTAGCATAAGTCTTGTGTCTATTTTAGATCTGGATTTATGGTCCCTGCACAAAGAAAAATAATGGCTGATTATGGCAACTCTGACCAACCCTCAAAAATACACTTGTTTTCAATAATAGTATCAGATTTTAATATAAGCATACAAATAGATTAGTATTATAATGAAGCTCTAAAAAGAACATTTATGCAGTACCTTTTGCACACAAGCTTTCCTTTCCTTACTTCTGTTCAATTTGGAGTTGCAATAGTTCCTATTGTCCAGAAGGTAGAGAATTTATTGGAGTTGTATGATCATTCTATGACATAAGACTTTTTACTATCAGTACCCAATGGCAAGTGACTGGCTGAAGAGTGGGTAGGGTTCAGCACACAGGCAGCTATAGAGTTTGGTCATATAACAGACTTGAATAAGATTACTATGACTAACACGTTCCATATGGATGTTGCAGGTTATGAGCCAGTGCAGCGATTAAAGCATCAATAAAATCTTATTGCACCCATGACAACATTATATTATAACTGGTCCCAGCAGGACACTTACTGGTTTAATGTGTTTCAAGCTCTGGCTCTTGATCCTACGGCAGTTCCAGGCCTGTAATTTGCTCAAGTGCTTGGTATGTGCCTATGTTCCAGGCTCAGACACGGCCAATAAAAGTGTAAACAGCTGTTTTCTGGCTCGGCACGGCATGTGCCATGCCTTTCATGGAATATAATATCCAATGTGTATGGCAGCCCCACAGCCAAACAAAAAGAGGCTGAATACTGTGAATAGCACAATGTTGTGGGTTCTGTGGGGCAGATTTAGTAAAGGGCAAAGTAACTGTTCCAAGCAAAAATTTGCCAAAATGAAAACATTTGACCAGATTTAAATTGACTGAAAGGGATACTGTTGCGGAAAACATGATTTTTACAAAATGCATCAGTTAATTGTGCTGCTCCAGCAGAATCTGGCATTGAAATCCGTTTTTTCAAATGAGCAAACAGATTTTTTTAAATTTAATTTTGAAATTTGCTATGGGGCTAGACATTTTGATATTTTCCCAGCAGCCCCCAGTCATGTGACTTGTGCTCTGATAAACTTCAGGCACACTTTACTGCTGCACTGCAAGTTGGAGTGATGTCATTACCCCTCCCTCCTACAAGCTGATGTAATGTAAACAGAGCCTTTTCTAGTCAGCCTGTCAATTGAACAATAGGCAGGTATCAAGATAACAGTTCTCACTGACAACTCTTCAGATGTATGTTAACGAAGATTTGCTAGAAAGAAAGTACGCTAGCGAAGGGATGGTTGAGCTTTAAATAAGTTTCCTTTTAGTATGTCATAGAATGGCTTATTCTAAGCAACTTTTAATTGGCCTTCATTTTTTAATTATTTGCCTTCTTCTTCTGACTCCAGCTTTCAAATGAGGATCACTGACTCCATCTAAAAAAAACAAACAACGCCACACTAGGCGATAGCGCCGCGATTTGACTCTTCGCCGCGACTTTTAAGCCGCAATCGCTGGGGAAACTTTTGCGCTGGCGTCTATGGGGAATCGCGAAAAATCGCCAGCGTAAAAACACACGCGGCGATCTTTTCTCTACTGTCGCTCGAAATTGCCTCGCTAGGCGATTTCGAGCGACAATAGAAAAAAGATCACCGCGTGTGTTTTTACGCTGGCGAAAAGTCGCCGCGAGTCAAATCGCGGCGCTATCGCCTAGTGTGGCCTTAGCCTAAGGCTACAAATGTATTGTTATTGCTACTTTTTACTACTCATCTTTCTATTCAGGCCTCTCCTATTCATATTCCAGTCTCTTATTCAAATCAGTGCATGGTTGCTAGGGTAATTTAAAGCCTAGCAACTAGATTACTGAAATTGCAAACTGTAGAGCTGCTGAATAAAAAGCGAAATAACTCAAAAACCACGAATAATAAAAAATAAAAAACCTATTGCAAATTGACTAAGAATATCACTCTCTGAATCTTACTAAAAGTTAATTTAAAGTGAACAACCCCTTTAAGATGTATATCACCTGGGGAAAGCTCCACACTGTTTTTTTTGTCTGTCCATTACCTACTCGGTCTCTTTCATGTGTCCTTGCACCCTGGTTCACTTTGGACCCCTCAGGCCTTTGGACTAGGTTTGCCACCTGGCCAGTATTTTACAAGCCTGACCAGTAAAAATGATGCTCGACCCCAATGTTATTAATAGGGATAAAATCGAAATATACAGGAAGGACGGTATTTTTTCCAAAAAAGATAGCAACCCTACTTTTGACAGAACCCATTCCTTCTATGATGGAGTCCATAAAGAGAGTAAGAGTTATGTGCTAGTTATATAAACTAGACTCTCTCTCCTCAACTTACATTAAGGTATTTTCCATAACCTTTGAGGGCCTTACCCTCCTCAGAGAGGAGTCCTAACACAGATAAAATGGCCGCCGCTCTTCCAGTTCCATACCAGGAATTACCCATAACACCCCCTTGGTCAGTAGGAATGCCTTTCACACAGCATGGGGGGGAGACATATCTCCTACATGTGCAGAAATGACAACAAAGAAAGATTCTCCAAGAGTCTCCCTATTTTGCTTCCACCTCACTCACTCGCCTACAGTTCAAATCCAGTTACCTGCTCCCTGTCATTTTCACCCCCTCCTCCATTGACCAAATATACCTCAGAAAACAATCAGGACTGGAAACGAGCATGGACTAAATGGCTAAGACTTACCCAAAATATAAAACACTGAGGTAGATGTATTTAATTCTGTGGAAATGGTAAATACTGCTGATAGCCCCATGCCTTGGATCTGTGGAGCTTCACAGTCAAATGGGCTATAAAAGGTACATACATGTATCGTCATTTTTTCACACTCTTTCTACCTCAAGTTCTGCTGGGCCTCTTCATGTGACAGCCCCTTGCTTCAACCCCCTTAAAGTCAGCTCAGCAGAGAACAGCATGCAGTGTTCTCTAATCATATTGACAGCTGTCTATGTGACATGGCCCTAAACCATTCCGTTAAAACTTGCCTTTTGGCGATACATTCCCCTTAAACGTGTCAGGACTTGCCTCTGAAGGACTGTTAGCTGGGTGAGCCGACATACAGATTGCTCCTTTTCAATGCATGGTTTACTGTGTATCCTAAGTATTCTCTTGCTGCTGATTATATGAATATCTTGTAAATTATATCCTTATAAACGGTGAGTTCTGATGTCATCAGTTATAAATGGTGAATTCTGATGTCATTTCTGTCACACGACTCATTGAAATTTGTGTATTATAATAAATAAAGTACCCCCAGTTGTGAAATATGAGGATATTAGAAGTTACCTCTTATTATAATATCCTTATAATTTACAAAATGGGGTACTTTATTCACTATATAAAGTGAATAAAGTACCCCCTATTGTAAAATATAAGGATATCATAAGTCCTCATGGAGTTCATGACCATATAAATGCTGAGGCCGAAGGTGTTCTAATACCCTCATATATTACAACAGGGGGTAAATTATTCATTATAATACACAAGTTTCAGTGAGCCATGTGATGGAAATTATATTACTAAGTACCATTTATAAGAATATAATTTACTGGATATTCATGTCTCTTGTATATTATTTAGTGAATAAAGTACCCCCTATTATAAGGCTGTCATAAGTCACCGAGGAGTTCCATGACCATATAAAGCACAAGGCCGGAGGTGACTTCTAATGGCCTCATATTTTACAACAGGGGCTAAATTATTTATTATAATACACAAGTTTCAGTGAGCCATGTGATGGAAATATTACGAAGCACTGATTATAACTCATGACCTAACTAGGCACCATTTATAAGGATATAATACACAAAAGCCATGAATATCTTGTAAATTATATCCTTATAAACGGTGAGTTCTGATGTCATTTCTGTCACATAACCAACTGAAACTTGTGTATTTTAATAAATAAAGTACCCCATGTTGCAAAATATGAGGATATTAGAAGTTACCTCGGAGTTCCATGACCTGTATAAAAACATGAGGCAGAATGGTCATGAAACTCCTCCGTAACTTATAATATCCTTATAATTTACAAGAAGGGGTACTTTATTCACTATATAATTTACAGAATATTCATGAATATCCTGTCAATTTTTTCCTTATAAATGGCTCTTGATGTCATTAGTTATAAACGGAGCTTAGTGATGTTATTTTTGTCACATGACTCACTTAAACTTGTGTATTATAATAAATAAAGTACCCCTTGTTGGAAAATATGAGGATATTAGAAGTAACCTCGGAGTTCCAGGACTTGTATGAAAGCACTCTGCCTTCGGCCTTGAGCTTTTATATGGTCATGGAACTGGGTGACTTATAATATCCTCATATTTTCCGATTTATTCAATATATATTGATGCGTATTATCACCAGTAGGGTATACGGTAAGTTCATTGTCAGATATGGCCAAAGGGGTTTATTTAGTTGTGTGGGGCTGGAGTAAGACTGTTCCATTCTGACAGCAACAAGCACGAACAATATGCAATATTCTTGCAGGAAAAACAGAGACCCAACCTGCACTAATTAGAAGGCTCCAATATATATTGAAAGGTTTAGTAACCCCTTTAAAATATGAGGGCCGGATGGTGATATGTTCCTAGTGGCCTTCTTGGCTTTAATTAAATGCTAAATATTAGCCCACACCATGATAGCTTTGCTTTTGATTCCTCCGGTTGCTCCATGTGACACCCCAGCAAGCATTCCTCATGCACATGATCCAAAATCCAATAGAGACAATTATGAATTGGACACAAAAATGCCATGCGCTCCTTGTCAGTCTGGCAGCTCACATTAGTTCCGCAGCACTGACTTCGTCTACTGCCTATAATGTACCCAGACAGCAGTGTAACACTGTAACACTACCAGGGAGTACAGGGCTGAAAACACAGTGTGCTGAATACACAGGCAGCAGCGTTTAATATAAAGGACACATATAAAGAGAGCTTGATCAGTCTGCAGAGCTTTATATAACAGCCCTGACAGACAGGCCCTAAGAAAGACATAATTTACATAATTTCCCAGGCACTTTTGAATGATTAGGGTGGGTAGGGGGTGTCTGAACTTTTCACCCACAGGGACCTCAGGCAGAATCTCTGCAAAGATGGGAGCCAGGGGCATGCTGGGAACAGTCTGAACAGGATTAAATTAAAGGCTCAGGGAAGCTTAGCTGCCCAGAAAGACACCAGACAGGTATATAAATAAAAGCTGATTTTCCCACCTCAAATTGAGACCTCTAGTGTCCCTACTGGGGGCCATTTTCTTTATTAACTGGTGTCACAAGGCACATACCACTGCTATACGTAGTTCTCCATGCTCCTAATGTCGTTTAAATTACACAGCTTTTCCCTTGTACAATACAACCAATTCGTTAATGAGCTTCGCCTGACTGGCCTAAGTAGTGTATTTTGATTCCAAATTTTAAAATGATTTTTCCATGGGACCCAAAGAAAATTCTAGTTATGAGTTGTAAGGGTTGTGTTTTCAGGGGACAGGGAACAAAAGGGTAATGGGGGGTGCGGGGTTAGGGGAAGTTTTTATTTTATAAAGTTCATGTTTTGGCCAGAATCAGTGGGGAGAGAGGGCAGTGCACACTGGCAGAAATTAGGGGGTTTTACATGTTAGGTGGCACAGACCAGGAAGACGCAGTACTCTACTGCAAATAATCTTTTATTCGACACTACATGTTTTGAGCCAATTTGCCCTTTATCAAGAGTCAACACACTTGATAACGGGCAAATTGGCTCGAAACATGTAGTGTCGAATAAAAGATAATTTGCAGCAAAGTACTGCGTCTTCCTGGTCTGTTTTACCTAACATGTAAGTATTGATTACTTTGTACCTTGGATGGGGTACAGGAGCAGAACCTTCAGGATTAAAACAGTTTCTGGGATAAAGACACCACAACCAGTGGGAATTAAATTGACTTTACAGAAATTAGGGTGTATGGGCCAGTCTATATTGATGGGGGGGGGAGGTCAGTCAATATTTGAGAAATTGAGGGGCATGGGGCAGTGTATATTGATTGGCAATGAGGGGCAGTTCATATATGTAGAAATGAGGGTGTATTGAGCAGTGAATATTGCCAGGAATCAGGGGGGAGAGGGGTCAATTAATACTTGAGAAATGAGGGGACATGGGGCAGTGAATATTGGGGGGAATGAGTGTGCCTAGGATGAGCCTATGATTAAGGAAGTTGTTCTGGAAATGCATCAGGTGATGTCGGTCTGTGACCTGTTGTAATAAACCACCTTTTTTTTTTTAACCGGAGTGCCGCCTTTCCATTCTTTTGCATATCTGATTACAGTGGGAATGCTGGTGGCTGAGTACCAGGTACATCAAAATGGAGCTGCACTAATTATGCACACAGGAGGTAAGTCTGGAGCGGCCCAAATCCCTTTTTTTCTACTTTATATGCCTAGGATGAGTGCATATTGGCCGAAATGAGGGGGCATTGGGCAGTGTATAGTGACAGAATTCAGGGGGGAGGGGGTCAGTTTATAATTAAGAAATTAGGGGGCTTGGGGCAGTGAATATTGACAGAAATCAGGGGGAGAGGGGTCAATTACTACATGAAGGGACATGGGGCAGTGAATATTGAGGGGAATAAGTGTGTCTAGGATGAGTGCATATTGGCAGAAAGGAGGGCGAGAGGGGTCAGATAATACTTGAGAAATAAAGGGAAATGGGGCAGTGTATATTGGCGGTAGTGTGCCCAGGATGAGTGCATATTGGCAGAAATGAAGGGACATGGGGCAGTGAATATTGACAGGAATTAGGGGCGAGAAGGGTCAGATAATACTTGAGAAATGAGGGGACATGGGGCAGTGTATATTGGCGGTAGAGTGTGCCCAGGATGAGTGCATATTGGCAGAAATGAAGGGACATGGGCACACTGATGAGGGGCAGTTCCTATTTGTAGAGATGAGGTGAGGTAGGGGCAGTGCATATTGGCGGGAATTAGTGTGCCCAGGATGAGTGCATATTGGCAGAACTGAGGCGGGGTGTGGTGGCAGGTAAGAATGACAAGACTAGTGATTATTGGCAGAGATGAGAGGACACCGCGACATTGCATATTGGCGGGAATGAGCGGTGCCTAGGAAAGGATGAGCACATGTTGGCAGGGAGCAGAGAGCCCAGAGGCAGCGGACAGTACAGAGGGGGCAGCACAGTGCCAGTTGGCTGCAGTACAGACACCGCTCAGTGCGACTTCCCTGCGCTCTAGTTCAGCAGAGGGCACAGGCGAGTGAGAACTTCCTGACAGAGAGCCGCCAGGAGCAGATGAGCGGGGAGGAGTGAGGAGAGCGCGGCCCGACTCGGGGGAGGAGAAGATTCGCCGTGTGACTGTCCCGGGGATCCTGTGCGCGGAGGGTAAGTCAGTGTCGGCGCCGGTGTTACCGCTTCGAGTCCGAGATGGCGATGGTGGGTGGGATTGCTGCTGGTTAGTGGCACTGTCCGGCCACTCTGGGCACTGGCGCTGCTCCTAATTGTCGCGGAAAGTTGTCACACAGAATGATAGTGGGCAGATACATCGGCGCTCAGTGTAGGGGGCAGCGGTAGCGTTTGTTTGTGCAGGAGGCTGTGAGTTGCTGTGTGGCACCCCCGCGGCACTTATAGCTTTCAAAGGACCCGCACTGTCTGTTTTCCTGGGTGCATGGGGTGTAGATTTCCTGGGTGCATAGGGTGCAGATTTATGGGGTGTAGATTTCCTGGGTGCAGTGTTTGGGTAACTTTATATGTAAAGCACTGTTAAGGAGCTGTATCACTGTACAATACATAAAAGTACAATAGCTATATATAAAAGTATACATGGGGAAGACAAGTGGGAAGGAGGTCCCTGCCCCGTAGAGCTTACAGTCTAAGTGGATGGGAGACTAACATACAGGCACAAATTGGAGATGAAAAAGTGCACAAGATAAGACATAGTCCAATAGGCACAGGACTAGGCTAATGTTCTGGTGCTCCAAATGGTAGACTTAGTTTTTGAGAGAGGATTCCTTTTGGAGGAATTCAGGGATGGAATTCCAGAGGTAAGGAGCAGCAAGATAGGTTTGCGACGAGAGGTTTCAGTGGATGGTAGGTGGCTCCTTTCTTGGGATTTTAGTTGGGTTTCAGACGGTTTTCTTTTAGGAGAGAGCAGAAGGATCCTGGTAGCAGAGTTTAAGATTGATTGGAGGGAAGAGATGGGAACTAGGAAGACCGTTTAGTATGAGGTTGCAATAGTCTAAACGGGATAAGATAAGGGCATGGATTAGTGTTTTGGCTGTGAAAGAAACAGGCGTATCTTGGCGTTATTGCAGAGGAAGAAGCAACAAGTTTTGGCAGTATTGTTAATATGATTAGAGAAAGAGAGGCAATGATTAAAGATGACCCCCAAGCAGTGTGCTGAGTTAACAGGGTTAATGGTCATGCCATCAATAGTAAAGGTGAAAGGAAGAGATGGGCTAGGTTTGGGTGGAAAGACCATGAGCTCAGTCTTGGCCAAGTTGAACTTGAGGTGGCGTTGGTTCATCCAGTAAGAGATAGCTACTAAGCAGTCTATGATCTCGGTCTGATCGTCAGCGGTTAGTGAGGGGGTGTCTAAATATATCTGGATGTCATTGGCATTCAGGTGATATTTAATATATTTAGGTTAGTATTACGGGAGAAGACAAGACGTTCCAGAAGTTTAAAGGAAACAGGATGGGTCCAGTGTAGCCTTTTTCAAAATTGGCTTGATGCAGGCCTGTTTGAATAAAGAGGGGAAAGTAGCAGGTTAGCGAGGAATTGAATATATAAGTAGTAGTAGTACTGGAGTAAGGACAAGGGCACACTGTTTTAGTACAGGTGATGGTATAGGTTCAAGTAAGCAAGTTGTTGATGGAGAGGATAGGAGAAGTTTAGAGACTTCAGGCTCAGTTATAAGATCAAACGAGTTGAAAAGGAAAGAGGAGATTTAGGAGGAGTATCTGAGGGGTGGGAAAATGTTTTGTGGATAGCGTCAACTTTGCTTTCAAAGAAGTCAGCAAAGTCCTGGGGGGTATGTTCAGGTATTAGTGTTTCATGTGTAGAGGGATGCAGTTGCGAGTTGAATATTGAAAACAAGCATCGTGAGTTGGATTTATTATGATTTATGAGTGTACTGTAGTGCTGTTGTTTAGCCTGGGATAGGGTAGTACCAAGGCAGGCCATAAGACATTTATAGTGGGGGAAGTCACCTTTTGTACGGGATAATAACCTCCACATTCGCTCTGCCACTCACGTACAAGAATGCGGAAATTGCATCTGGCCATTCATCCAGGGACAAGCAGCAGACAAAACTGAATTGTCGGTATTTACCAGTGAATAGAGGTGGCCATAGACGTGCAGGTTTACCTGCAATATCGGACAGACAAACGGATGTCCCCATCTCCCGATCTGCCACTAACCATCAGTTTAAATAAAGTAGTAAAAGAACAGATCAGACAATGTTCTGCCCCTGACAGCAATCCTACAAAACAAATCTTGTGACAGTCTCCCACTGAAAATGGTCAGATCGGCAATAAATGCAGAGATATTATCGGTAGCCATCGGGCTCTGCTTCCTCTATAGTTACTCCAATGATCAGGTTTATTGACAGTATTCGTGCCGAACAAAGAATTCAAATATAAAAGGCTTATTTGCATACCTCCCAACTGTCCCGTTTCTAGAGGGACAGTCCCTCTTTTGACAGCTCAACCCACAGTCCCTCATTTGTACTGTTAAGTCCTGTTTTTCTCTGCACTGAAGAGCCAGAAAAAGAAACAAAGTTTCTAATTTAATTGGCTTTTGCCAGAGAGCCCAGAACAGCCACAGCAGAAGATAAGATACTTTTGTAACAATTTCTAGATAAGCAAATAAGTAAGTGTAACAATATAAGATAACAGGTCCCTTGGGAGAAGTTAGACTCACAGCTTAAAGGGCAATTTACCTTCATTAGCAAAACTGTAATAACTGAAAAAAACACAGAAATATGTTCAAACTTTCATAACCTGCCAAATTTTGTAAAATGAACATGGTAATTAGGGAGGTATGTATTTGTGTTATAACTGTGGCCAAAGCTGCACCAAATTAGCATGAAAAAACAGATTCCGGGAGTTCTTTTGTCATGTGAACATCTAAATCAGCAGTCCTGTAATGACTGCTAAAATGTCAGTTTTTATACAGACCTATAGTATCAGCAGGATCATCCCCCTCCCTCATATTCTTGATTTAGTTCGAATTTGTGTTTATAAGTAATAACCAAACACTGGAAAAGAAACAAACAGGAAGTGTCATTTAGATAACAAAAAGATAATGATCATAATTAAGTGTTCGTCATTAACATGTTAAAGGGAGACTGTCATGGGAAAAAAATGTGTTTTTGAAAACGCATTCTGCGCTGAAATCTGTTTCTCAAAAGAGCAAACAGCAGTGGCATAACTACCGGGGGAGCAGGGGGTGCGATTGGGCCAGGGCCCTCACCCCCTCAGGGCCCCCCAGCAGCTCGCGTGCCACTTACTCCGGCGGCAGAAAATGACGTACGGAGGGATGTGGGGGCCCGGCTTCCCACACCAGGGGGGCCTGCCCCTTCTAGTTACGTTACTGGCAAACAGGTTTTTTTATATTTAAGTTTGAAATCTGACATGGGGCTAGACATATTGTCAGTTTCCCAGCTGCCCCAGTCATGTGACTTGTGCTCTGATAAACTTCAGTCACTCTTTACTGCTGTACTGCAAGTTGGAGTGATATCACCCCCTCCCTCCCCCCCCCAGCGGCCTAACAATGGGAAGGTTAACAGAACCAGATAACAGCTGCCTGATAGATTAATTGATTGGCAAAGGCAGCAGTTGGAATAAATTCCCTTATGGGCATTTAATAAGCCTGAGGCCCATGTCCCTGTGCTTCACTAATCTAAAATATGTTTTATCATTCCAATTAGCAAAACCCTGTGATAAAAATATAGATTTAAAAGCATTCCTTATATATATAGACCAGTTTGTAAACATTGTGTATATAGGAATAATGTACCCCCCTACTACCATATAAAGGCACAAGGCTACAGGCTGAGTTATACAGGGAACTCTGAGTATCACTTATGTATTATAAGGGATTATGTACCCCCTACTGTAAACGATAAGGATATTAGAAGTCACTGAGGGGTTCTGTGACCATATAAGGGCACAAGGCTACAGGTTGAGTTAAATAGGGAACTCTGAGTATCACTTATGTATTATAAGGGATAATGTACCCCCAAATGTAAATGATAAGGATATTAGAAGTCACTGAGGGGTTCTGTGACTTTATAAAGGCACAAGGCTGCAGGAATTAGTATTCCATGTAGCCTCTGACATCACACAATTACATCAAGTGGTGTTACATCACTATGTGATGTTTATTGTTTGGGATATCTGTGTGACTATTGTGCAGATGAGCTGTAGCTGATTTTGTCATATTTTCCATGCAGAAATCAGACACCTCTCACTGCAGTCATTTTGGGGGATTCCCTATTTGGAAATGTCTGTGGTTTTCTGTCTGCTGTGAGTCAAAACTAAAGAACCTTGCTTGAAAGTGGTACAAAAGGTACAGTAACTGTTTTTTTAGTTTATCAGCCCAAACTCTTCTGTGTTCTGAAACTGCTGGTGGTATTTCCTAGCACTGGGTTTATTTTATCCAGGGGCGGGTGTATAGCTGAGACCTATCCAGCCTGATTTATGGTCCCATAGGTTGTTTTTCTTACCTGCATGTTCCAGCTGGCAGATAAGCTATCCGTGAACTTTTAGGGGCAGATTTATCAAGGTTCGAATTTCAAAGTGTAAAAAACTTCGACCACCGAATTGCATTACTTCAATATTTGGCCATATACGGTCGAAGTAAAATCAGTCGATCATACGATGAAATCCTTAGAATTGAACGATTTAATCGATAGATCGAACAAATGATTTTACTTCGACTTCTAAAAACGTAGCCAAATGTTGGCTATAGGTTCTAGGAGGTCCCCATAGGCTAACATAGCAATTCGGCAGGTTTAAGGTCAATGTCGAACTTTTTTAAAGAGACAGTACTTCGATTTTCGAAGTCGAACTTTTTACTTCGAGTCGAAGACGAATTTAGGCCTATTCGATGGTCGAAGTACCCAAAAATTTGTTCGAAATTCGAAGTTTTTAAATTCGAAAATTCACTTCGACCCTTAGTATATGTACCCCCTAATTCAGGAGGATGTGACCTCTTACTTTTATGTGTCAGGAGTGGGGGGCCCGGTCATCCCTCAGGCAACCAACGCTCACACTAATCCCAAATGTTTGCCAATTATCTACCTCCCCTTTACTGCGTCCCTCCAGGACCCATCTGTGATCTGGCACAATGTCAGTATAAAGTTCACGGCTCTGAGGAGCCCATTGCAAAACGCTAGATAACTACCAGATTAACCTCTTCACTACTGCCAGGGTCTGTCACTAATGAGTATGTGACTGGGTCTAAACACATTAAGGGGGTTATTTACTCAGTGGCGTAACTAGAGGGGACGGGCCCTGGTGCGTGATGCGCAGCCGGGCCCCGCCCCCCTCCGTACGGCCACATTTGTCAGTGGCACACAGGCTGCCGGGGGGGCCCTGAGGGGGTACGGACCCTGGCCCGTTTGCACCCCCTGCTCCCCTGGTAGTTCCGCCACTGTATTTACTTAAACTCCGGTCTGCCTTTTTGGGGCAAAATTTAAATTTTTTCAGGTTCTTTTTTTTTCGAGATTCATTAAAGCCAATGCAGCAAAAAGCCAGAATCTGAAAATCCGACCATCTCGTACCTGCCGAGGTTGTGTATAAGTCATTGGCAGAGGTCCCTGTCATATTTTTAGTTTTTGTGGTCTGAGCTGGAATTAGCCTGAAAATCCGACGTTTTAGGGCAAAAATCCGAAAAATCTAGTGATTAGGGAAAAAAACTCCCAATATAATCGCACAATTAGGGTTTTTATTGAGTTTTAACCCAAACCAATTAAATCAAGCTTTTTTAATAATAAATATGGTCAGAGAGTTTGGTTGTGTTTTTTTTTTTATTTAAAAAATTTGATAAATTCAGGTTTTAGTAAATAACCCTCTAACTGTCACAAATACCCCCAAATATGCTATAAATAATATTTATTGTTCTGTAGATGTCCGTATGGAAACTTGACATGTTTTTCTGAGTTTACTTGTAATTACTTTTAGTAGTGGTTTCTGCTGGGTTTTTGAATACTTTTGAAGGGGAAGTAAACCACCATCAGCTGATTAAAATGGTGGGTATGACATCTCTCCTTTGTTGTGTTGAGTTGTATTAATTAGTAGATGTGTGATAAGGATAAAGGGGAGATTTGAGGGCTTAAGGTGCCCTTAAAGGTATAGACACTGAGTAACCTTGTGCCAAGGAGCAGCACCCCAAACCTTCATTAAGTCCTAAATGTGGAGGATGACGAATGGGTTGTATTTGGAGATTGTTTTACATTACAACATCGGATAATACCACATTTAATTCACTTGGTTCTTTAGTTTGGAGGGCAAGTCTGCTTTCACTATTGTAGGATTTGCCCCTTAGTAGTCTGGCCTACTACATTTATATTATCTACCCCAGTTTGTACAGTGCAGTGTGAATTCAAATTGCCATATTGGTTCATTTCTAAAAATAATGCCAGTGCACTGCCACTGTGGTTTGTGCTAAACACTGACAAAGTGTACCTTCTCTATATCTGTATCTATATAAAGGTATATAGGCTGATAGGTAGGTAGAATGGAAGCTATGATGCATGATGAGGATTTTATATGTGCAGCCCTTGGTAATAGCCTGCAATTGGCCGGTAAATGCCGGCCAATTGGCAGGAGGGCAGGAGGGTTAATGGACTTGGATTTTGGGTAAAAGGTGCAGCTGTGGTCTCTGTCTTTGCAGAGTGTATCGCCCACAGCACAGTCTGTCCCATGAAAGGTTCCTGAGATCGGTTCTGCCCAGTTGCTCTGCTCTTATAAAAATAAGCTGCTCCATTGCAAGTCACCCCGAGGGTTAATGGTTAACCTGTGTTAAATGGAATCAATAACCGAATTCTTGAAAAAAGTACAACAATGAAAGGTATATTGCCTCCCTCTGTGACACTCCCAGTACATTGACACCTTGTTGGATCAGATTGTGCCTGAAAGTTACCCCTTCTGGAGCATTCCTGCTGCTGACAGAATCACCTCGCTTATTCCCACATTGTCCCCAGGGAGACTATGCCGCACGTGGGTGCAAGCGAGTGAGTTTATTGGGGCACGTTGTCCAATTAGGGCTTTCCTAGAGTTTATATCTCTTTGCTTAATTACTACATTATTTCCCTGGGATTCTGGCATGGCTAAATGGGGTGATAAAGTTACATCTATTTATATGTAGCACACATAGAGAATGTCTATACATTCGTATCAGTGCCTGTGCAGTGGAGCTTACATGTTCTGCAGGAGGAGACCTTAGTAAAATGCCTGTGACCCTCCACATATGTTGGGTGCTGTAGTTTACCCTCACATCTTTCTGCACTAATAACAAATGGGAAGTTCACTGAATCTTTCACAGCTTAATGTGCTTATTCTACTCTCATGAAAAATGTATTGTTCAATATTGCATATAGAAATTGGTGCTGTGTTTTATTTACCGTGTTCTGTAGTTATTATACATGAAATTGCTACTGTATTTACAACATTCTGGGCTACTTTATTCTGGAATCTTATCTGTGACATTGTGCATGAAATCTACACAGCGTTTATCCTGCCTTTTGCTTTGAGTGTTTTATATGGAATTGGCACTGCATTTCATTTGCCATGTGTTCTGGGGCTTATTATATATGGAACTGGCACTGTATTTATCCTGCCATGCGTTCTGGGGCATTATTCTGCTATGCGTTATTCTGCTATGCGTTCCGGGTGCATTATATATACAGCGAGCACGGTATTTATCCTGGCATGCATTCTGGGGGGATTATATATGGAATTGGCAATCTATTTTTTCTGCACCGTGTTCAGGGGGCAATATATATGCAATGTGCAATGCATTTATCATGGCATGTGTTCTGGGGGGATTAAATATTGACTTGCAGTGTATTTATCCTGCTATGTAAGTTAGGGGCATTATATATTGAATTAGCACTGTAGTTATCTGGGTAGTATATATGAAATTGGCGGTGTATTGATCTTGGCATGTATTCTGAGGGCATTATATACGGAATTGGCACTGTATTTATATACGGAATTGGCACTGTGTTTATTCTGCAATGTGTTCCAGGTGCATTATATACAAAACAGGCATTGTATTTATCCTGGCATGCATTCTGGGGCCATTAATTACGGAATTGCCACTGTTTTTATTCTGCTAAGTGTTCAGGGTGCACTATATATACATTGGGCACTGTATTTATCCTGGCATGTATTATGGGGGGATAATATATATAATATGGAATAGGCAATATATTTTTCCTGCAATGTGTTTGGGGGGCAATGCACACTGCTTTTATCCTGGCATGTGTTCTGGGTGGATTATATATGGACTTGCAGTGTATTTATCCTCCTATGTATGTTAGGGGCATGATATATTGAATTGGTACTGTAGTTATCCTGCTATGTGTTCTGGGTATTATAAATGAAATTGGTGGCATATTGATCTTGTCATGTATTCTGAGGGCATTATATACAAAATTGGTACTTTATTTATAAACAGAATTGGCACTGTATTTATTCTGCAATGTGTTCCAGGTGCATTATATACACAACAGGCATTGTATTTACCCTGGAATGCATTCTGGGGGCATTATAAATGGAATTGGTAATGTATTTATTCTGCATTGTGTTTGTGGGTATTATGTATATGCAGTGGGCGCTATATTTATCCTAGCATGTGTTCTGGGGGCATTATGTATGGACTTGCAATGTATTTATCCTCTGTATGTTGTGGGTATTATATATAGAATTGACACTGCAGTTATCCTTCTATGTGTTCTGGGGTTTTATATATGAAATTGGTGGTGTATTGATCTGGGGGTAATATACATGGAAGGGACATTGTATTTATCCTGCCACAGAGCAGACCAATTGCAAATATTGTTAGGTTTCCATTGCCTGCCATATACTAGAAGAGAAGAGAATTGTCTACAGGTTGGTGTTCCACTTATTCCTCAGTGAGATGTAGCTTATGTTCTCAGACTATAACTAAGTAGCAATAGAGAACAGAGTAGAACAGAAGATCAATCCTATGTGCAGCGCCGTCGGCAAGGCTCTGCTTATTCCCACAGACAATACAGCTGATATTAATTTTTCACAAATCCATCACAGTTTATGAAACATGAGGTTTTCATTCAGGCCTTTATCATGTAATAACAGAAGCCAATAGGCATGGCTGCCATAATGCTGTGTAATCAAAACGAGTTCTTAGCAGCTCGAGTAAAACTGCCGACCTGCTTAACTGTCACTCAAGGGAAATTGCTACTAAAAGAAGGCACAGACCAGTTTGGGGAGGGGAACGATACCCAACTCAGGGCTGCTGCTAAATACTTTTTCAGGGTTCCTAGTAATAAATAGGAAAGGATTAAGAGTGAAGACACATTTAAAAACCAGGACTGGATCATTATCACATTAATGCGTGGGCTTAGTTTGCCCTGGTGCAGCCAGAGCCAGGCTTAGAGATGCTGGCAACCTTGCCAAGGACAGGGCATCCTTGCCAGGTCCGGACTGAGAATTAAAATAGGCCCTAGCATTTCAGGTACACAGAGGCCCAATCAGTCCACATAGAGGGCCCAATCTACCCCCACCAGCCCACTAAATACCGACTTTTTATGGGACCTTATAGCAGCCCCTCTGGCATTTGG
Organism: Xenopus laevis; assembly: GCF_017654675.1. NCBI lineage: Eukaryota > Metazoa > Chordata > Amphibia > Anura > Pipidae > Xenopus > Xenopus laevis. Next base: position 15,986,765 of record NC_054378.1, read on the forward strand.
CAGAACCCACAGATTGCCAGTCCGGGCCTGGGTGCCAGTATCTCTTGGCCTGGTCCCATGATCACTTGGCCACCCACCTGCCCTCACCTGACTTATCTCTGTTCAGAGCTTTTTCTGGATGTGCAAAGCTTTAAAGGCTGGAGCTAGAGAAGTTGGCAGAGGCATGCCTCAAGAACAGGGGCGTAACTATTGGGGGTGCGATTGTACTCGGGCTTGCACCCCCTTGGGGCCCTCTGGATGCTTGCGCTGATGCAAAGGAGCACTGAAAATGTCATCTGGAGGGGGGTAGGTGGAGCCGGCTGCTCTGTCGGCCCCGGGCCCCCTCAATCATAGTTACGTTACTGCTCAAGGACCAGAGAACCCCCCTAAGTTGTGCCTTAGACACATGCTTTTGCTGTCTACCCTAAGTTCTGGCCCTGGGTGCAGTATCCCATAGCAACCAATAAACCGGGGCAGATTTCCCCAGTGTTAGTGAACGAGCCCTTCCTCAGCCCAGACTTCCTTTCCATCCCAGCTGAGATCTCATTGCACGAAGTATATTTTTGGGTTCTAGGAGGAAACCTCAATGCAGATATGAATAGAACATAACATGTAAACACAGATAGCACTCTGGTCAGAATGTCAGAATTAGGGTTTCCACCTCAGCCCTTTAAAAGGAATTGCTAATTAGCTAATGTGGATTTAATATGTGGCCGGTATTAAAGGGGTGTGATGGCAACCCTAGTCAGAACTGAACGCCAACCTGCAGTGAAACAAAGCAGCTTCTTTACCCCCTGTTCCACCACAACTTCATCCTGGGATCAGTTCAGAACAGGACACTTAGTATGAACATGTGAGTAACACAGTGTTATGATATTCTATACATTTTAAGGTAAGTATTCCTTTAAATCCCATTTCCCTGGCCTAATAAATGATAATGAGATTGTGCCTTTCAATGATCAGTAATCCAAAGTGTACTGTATTACCTAACTACAGGTAATGCCTTTATAATATGAGCTATTGTATAAAGCAAACCTCTGCTTGATCCCATCACACTCCATCTAGGAGATTTTTTAGTTTTAGTCTGTTAAAGTGATAGTTATCCATCTAAAAGAAAAACACCATTAGAGCCATGATAATAATTCCTTTTAGTTGACAGTAGATTAACTAAAAAAAATGTAAGATCATCATATATGTGACATTTCTTTATGCAGAGTGCACTTCCTGCTGTGCAGTGTGTTGAGGGGTGGGACTTCCTCTCAGAGAGATTTAACTGAAAGGAGGATCGTCATAGATGCCTCTGACATACTACAAAGCAGAAAGCGCAGTCTGCATGGGGAAGGCATAAGATCTATTGAAAAACATTAGCTGAGCAGTCAAGGGCTGTGGTTTTTCAGATTTGTTGTGGTTCAGACCCACCTTTAAAGTTCCAACAGTTGTTTCGGGGGCCCCACACACGGGCCAATAAGCTGCCGACTCGGTCTGTAGACAGCTTTTATCGGTCCGTGTATGGGGGCTATTACAACTGCTGGAGTAGGGGGCAGCCAATGATTTGAAGCTATTGTTTCTAATAAAGGGAGCACAGCAGGGTGAAGCCAATGTACTTTGCATTTTCACACTTGAGGGGGGGATTTATTATTTTTTTATTATTAACATGTATTTATATAGCGCCAACATATTGCGTAGCACTGTAAAGTAAATGTGATTATACAACTAAATCACATGAATTATATACATAGAACATATGGAGTTACATACATCACAATCAATACAGGTACAAAAAGATGAGGAAGGCCCTATGCATAGGCATACACTCTAAAGGGAAGGGATTAATACACAAGGTGTGGGAGTGGGCAAGATCGAATTAAGTGGGTGAGAAATGTGGTACTGTATGTGGTGTTGCGTTTGGTAGTTAAGCAGAGTGAGGGTAGGCTTCTCGAAAGAAGTGCGTTTTAAGAGATTTCTTGAAAGCAGAAAGGTTTGGAGAAAGTCGGACAGACCGTGGGAGAGAGTTCCAGAGGAGGGGTGCAGCCCTTGCAAAGTCTTGAATGTGAGCATGTGAGGAGGTAATGAGAGAAGAGTTGAGTAGCAGGTCAGTAAAGGAGCGTAGTAAGCGGTTGGGTGAGTATATAGAGATGAGTTCAGAGATGTAGGGTGGGGCAGAGTTATGAAGTGCTTTGAAAGTCAGTGTCATTAATTTGAATTTGATTCTGAAAGGTAACGGAAGCCAGTGCAGGGATTGACAGAATGGCGAGGCAGAGGAGGAGCGGTTGCTGAGGTGTATGAGCCTCGCAGCAGTGTTCATTATGGACTGGAGAAGTGACAGTCTCTGGAGGGGAAGGCCAATTAAAAGAGAGTTACAGTAGTCTAGACGTGATATGATGAGAGAGTGAATAAGAATTTTGGCAGCATCTTGGGTGATAAATGATAGTATTTTGGATATGTTCCTTAGGTGGAAGTGACATGATTTAATAAGTGACTGGATATGAGGAGTGAATGACAGGGCAGAATCTAGGATAGAGGGGCCTTGGGAGAGGGGGTGATAGTGGTATTGTTAACTATGATGGATACTTCCTGGATGTCACTGGTGTTAGTTGGAGGAAAGAGAACCATTTCAGTTTTAGAGAGGTTTAATTTAAGGTAGCGTTGCGACATCCAGGTAGAGAGACCAGACAGGCAGGAGGAGACGCGAGTTAGGAGTTCTGGGTTGAGATCAGGAGATGAGAGATAGATCTGAGTATCGTCAGCATAGAGGTGGTAGTGGAAACCATACGAGTTGATTAATTTGCCGAGGGAGGAAGTATAGAGGGAGAATAGTAATGGTCCCAGGACAGAGCCTTGAGGAACTCCAACAGAAAGAGGTAGGGGAGAAGATGATACTCCATTGTAGTAGACACTGAAGGAACAATTGGTGATGTAAGAAGAGAACCAGGACAGGGCTGTGTCACTAAGGCCAAGCTAATGGAGAGACTGGAGGAGGAGAGGGTGATCTACAGTGTTAAATGTGGCTGAGAGATCAAGCAGTATTAGTAGTGAGAAATGATTGTTGGCTTTAGCGGTTAAAAGGTCATTAGTTAGTCGAGTCAGGGCAGTTTCCGTGGAGTGTTGTGGCTTAAAAACAGATTTTACACATAGACTTCATCCCAGGCCACGCAGAAAGGGCAGTTGGTTCCATAGGAGAGAGTTATGAACATGTTTGTAAGCATTACATCTACTCTGTGCTACTAATTCCTGAGCTGTAGGAAGGAAGGACAGCAAAGTAAGACTGTTTTCTTACTTTTCCCCACAGTTTATTCCCCGTACCCCATACTCCAGCCCTCATCTTTCCTCATCCTGCACTGAACACGTCGGCCCTCCTGTACGTATGACTGGGAGTCAGACTCTGCTGCCGTACTTTGCGGTCCACTTCAACAAGATGGGCTCCTTTAAGAGGCCCAGGCCGAGATTCATGAGCTCTCCGGCTCTCAGTGACTTGCCACGGTTCTACGCTGGTCGTCAGGCGGTACAGCTGAACTCCAGTGCCATGTGGAACAGGTAAATATACAATAGTTTGGTGCATTTATGTAACTGCAGTGTAGGGGGTTGGTTTGCCTGTCGCTGCTTACAGCTGAGGTTCCCAGCAAAGTTTTGCGCTAAAAAAAATGGTCAAGTTCAAACATTAGCCAAAGTATGGGCTGCATTGTACTGACTCTGGGTGACCCTTTGTAATGGTGTTGTGCTATGGTAGTCTTACAATAACTCCTGCAGCTCTAGAGTGGTAATTAACTACATGCAGGGCAGGGTATAAAGTGCTAAAACAGGCACACTCGCCCATGTTTTCTGCACTTATATCCCTCCACCAAGGGCCACAATGGAGCCTTGTTTGTACTTCCTGCCCTATTACAGGCAGCAAGGACATGGCTCCCTGGTCCGTCACACTCTGTACCTTGTGATAGAGTCCTGCGCAGGTCCATTTTTTGAAACCCGAACCCCCAATTTGACCCCCACGTTCCAGCTACCTGACCCGCAATAGGCCAACTAACCTTCCCAGGGGACACACGGAACTGGAAGTGACGTCACTCCGGTGCCAAATCTTCCCCAAAAAAATTAAAAAACCGTAAGAACCACATGGGTGGGAGGGATCAAGCCTGCACCGTAGCTGGTTACCCAGCTGGGTTACCCGTGGACTGACGGCCAAGGAATCGGGGATTTTTTGCCCGAAACCCAACAATTTTGCAGGTATTTCTTAAATATGAGCACTAAGGGGTACACTGGTGCACCCCTTTTGCATATGCAAATTAGCATTTGGATTCGGTTTGGCCAGGCAGAAGGATTCGGCCGAATGGTGTTGATAAATGGCGGATCCCAAACCGAATCCTGGATTCGGTGAATTCCAAATAAGAACTGACTTCTGTTGTATTGTTGCAAGAGTCAGAACCAGAGGACAGACAGATACTGCCACAGGGCCCCAATCAGGTAGGTATGACAGTCAGGGGCCCACGGCAGAAAGTGAGATTTGCAGGTTACAGAACATAAGCACTTGCCTAGGGATGTTCCACCGTGGGGCATTAGTCAAAAGTGGAAGCACAACGGTTGCCCCATGTGCTGTGGGTCTCCTGTGTGTAGTAAATATTTGGTGCTTTCTTGCTCGTTGGGCTGCACTGCTCTCTCTGTACATGAAGCTTTTATGTATCAGATGGGATGTGACAAGCTGAATAAGCAGAGGTTTTCTGTCCCCAGTGTGCAAACGGCAGTTATAAATGTGTTCCGAGGAGGGGGCCTGCAAGCCAACGAACTCTACACTTTGAACGAGAACATCAGGTTAGTGTGTGTGTGTGTGTGCACCCCAAACAGCAGCCTTACACACAATCCAACACACAGGTGTCCCTTCCCGCCCCCTCCTTGCAAAGGCACCCACCCTCCTGCACCTGGCCAACTGTTAAAGGGGAACTATCGCAAAAATTTAAATTTAATATAAGCTTCTTCATACTGAAATAAGAAACTTTCTAAATGCAATCAATTAGAAATATAATCAAGTTTATCTTCACTATCACTTTCTCTGCATCTCTTTCTCTTCATTCTGTCTTCATTCAGGAGTTGGGTGTCATATGAAAGATCCAATATATCTTATAGGGTGGCTCACTGGAAGCCAATCTATACCTGGGTTTAGTTCTCCTTTAACTGACTTCTGAAACTGATCTGTTTGTTGGCTTGAGGTAGAATAGACTGTAAGCTCCACTGACACAGGGGCTACTAGGGAGGACTAAACTCTCTTTTCTTTTCATGTGTTTCAGACATTTGCTGAAAAGTGATTTGGGACCATTTATTACTGATTACTTCCAGGTAAGCAGAGTAATTATGTTTTATACGTCTGTTCAGGCATGCTACAGTTGCGCCCTATAATTTCACCGGTCCGTCTCAGCCATTATGATTCATCAGACTGTATAACTGGTAGTTGCGTCTGAGCTGCGGCTTTGCCTAATTGCTCTATAGACATGATATTTGCCCGGCGTCTTTAAAGGGAAACTATCTCGAAAATGAAAATTTAATATAAGCTTCATCATACTGAAATAAGTACAGTCAATTAAATATTCTGCGTCATTTCTGAAATAATCAAGTTAATCTTCACTATCCCTCTCTCAGCATCTGTTTCTCTTCATTCTCTCTTCATTCAGCAGTTGGGTGTCAGATATTCATTGACAGTTAGATCCAATATATCTTATAGGGGGGTTTCCTTTCCTAGCAGGTGAATTAGAGCTCACTCAAATAACTGATTCCAGTACAAACAAAATCTAACAAAATAACTGCCTTTTGCACAAATTCTGCATGTAGAGAGAGAGACATGATGTCTGATGATTTTAATTCTAATACATCTTCTAGGCAAAAGGAGCCCCCCTATAAGATATATTGTATCATTCATCTGACACCCAACTGCTGCATGAAGACAAAATGAGGAGAAACAGATGCTGAGAAAGGAATAGTGAAGATAAACTTGATTATTTCAGAAACTGGACAGCAAATTTAATTGATTGTATTTAGAAAGTTTCTCATTATAGTATGCTGAAGCTTATATTCAATTTTAATTTTTGTGATAGTTCCCCTTTAAGGGGGAGATAAAAATTATTACCTGCTTAGATAAAATGTGCAACCAACTGACTCACAACCATAGCCACTAAAAAACGGCATCAGTTAGTTGGTTACTTCAGAACATTGAGCAAGAGAAAGCGAAGCTGGCAAATGCATTCATTTCTTTTCCTCCTTCAGATTTATGTCCTTTCTGATTTACGCCCGTTGTCTGTTTGCAGAACCAGCTGCTGGCTAAGGGTCTGACCTACATGGAAGAGAAAGTGAAGCTGTATGAAGGTGAGAACATGCTGAGGGGAGAGTGGTTTTGTTCTGTATCAGCAGGGCAGGAAGATACTTACTTATTTATGGTAAAAAACCTGCAGCCACGTAATGAGTCAGAAAACAAACCTGCAGCCACGTAATGAGTTACAACAGAAACCAGTAGCTACAGTCATCACATGCAGGGCATCAATAGTGAAATGGTGGCAGTCTGGATATTGCTTAACTGCAACTCCCAAGCACAATATAACAGACAAACAGCCGTGACTTAAACTATAGTTCTGCAAAAGCAGAAGTGTTCACGAATGAGCCAGTGACAGTTCCCCTTTAATGGGATACTGTCATGGGAAGTTAATAGTGCTGATCCAGCAGAATTCTGCACTGTAATCCATTTTTCAAAAGAGCAAACAGATTTTTTTATATTCAATTTTGAAATCTGACATGGGGGCTAGACATATTGTCAGTTTCCCAGCTGCCCCAGTCACGTGACTTGTGCTCTGATAAACTTCAATCACTCTTTACTGCTGCACTGCAAGTTGGATTGATATCACCCCCTCCCTCCCCCCTCCAGCAGCCAAACAAAAGAACAATGGGAAAATAAACAGATAGCAGCTTCCTAACACAAGATAGCAGCTCCCTAACACAAGATAACAGCTCCCTGGTAGATCTAAGAACAACACTCAATAGTAAAAGCCAAGTCCCACTGAGACATTACATTAAGTAACAGCCTGCCAGAAAGTAGTTCCATCCTAAAGTGAAGGCACAGTTCACATGAATGGGGGCAGCTGGGAAACTGACAATATGTCTAGCCCCAAGTCAGATTTCAAACGGAAAATAAAAAAATCTGTTTGCTCTTTTGAGAATTGGATTTCAGTGCAGAATTCTGCTGGAGTAGCACCATTAACTGATGTGTTTTGAAAAAAACATGTTTTTTCCATGACAGTATCCCTTTAAGAATAAAAAGACTTTTTGTACTAAGGGCTCATTTGCTTTACAAAACAAACACACAGGCCTGACCCAATGTAAGCAGACCTAGTGAACGGCACATATTACTTCTATATACTGTGTGTAATTACAATATACTGTCATATTGTTGATAATAGTATTCCTCTGCCTGCACATCTGGTTCTCACTCTTGAAATGGCATAGTAGAAACCAGCTGGTTGATGGACCTGGAGCAGGACTGACTGATTTGCTATATTGTTTCCGGAGTCAGAACCAAAGAACAGAAAGGGATAAACTAATACAGCATTCAGCAGCCATTACATTTATCAATCACTTTGAAATGTTTTTACAGTGTGAGAACACTTTAAAGTTATTTTGTGTAAATGTAAATATTGCTTTATATTGAAGGTGAAAACCGCATTGTGATACTGTCAGAGCTGTGGGATCATTTCTTCACGGAGATCCTGCCCACGTTACAGGCCATATTTTACCCTGTTCAGGTGAGTTATTTTGGAACCAGACCTTTCCTGTAACAAGAAAACACAGGAAGATCATACATGTGGCATGGGCAACTGCCAGCATAGGAGATATTTATGAGGTTCCTATAGGCAGCAGGGGGCAGCAGTTTGTACCCTTCTTGAGTGTGCCGGGCCCCCCTACAAAAAAAACCCTCAGAGGGGCCCTCCTATCCCCGTCCTTTTGGCCACTTCCCGCCCAAGTTCTGACCTGACCCCGCCCATGTCCTGCCTCGATTCCGCCCACGACCCATCCTGACTTGTGACCCCTTCCTCGCCGGTAAGAGAGCGGCTGGCAAGCAGGGGATTTTCTAATTAGCTATAGTGGAAGCAGACCCCACAGTCCGGGCCGAACTGTTCCCAGGGCTCCCCTGCGACTGCGGGATCGGCTTCCTCTATAGTTACGCCACTGCTTCTTAACCCTATTTTGTAGACCTATTGACTGGGGGTCTGTTCCAGGTAGGGATGCACCAAATCCACTATTTTGGATTCGGCCGAACCCCCTGAATCCTTCACGAAGGATTCTGCCAAATACCGAACCCTAATTTGCATATGCAAATTAGGGGTGGGAAGGGGAAAACATTTTTTACTTCCTTGTTTTGTGACAAAAAGTCACGCGATTTCCCTCTCTGCCCCTAATTTGCATATGCAAATTAGGATTCCGTTCGGCTGGACAGAAGGATTCGGCCGAATCCTGCTGAAAAAGGCCGAATCCCGCAACCGAATCCTGGATTCGGTGCATCCCTAGTTCCAGGCACCTGCCAGCTGCTAAAAAAATGTGTCCCTAAACATGCCCAAAGAAGCACCCATTGCCCCTATAAACATTGGTCACACCATGAGCAGATTGCACTGTATGCAATTGACTTTGGGAGGCCGTGGAGTGTATAGGGCCCAGTGCTGGTCCTGACAGATACTTTGTTTCATTGAATGCATGAGACATAGACTGTGTTTCAAAATGTTCGTGGGACAGTGAACAGAGGCTACAACAAATAATTGGAAGAATTAGGAAAGTTAGTCCGTTAGGTTTTAGTTCTTGTTGATCTCCTTACAGTCTCTCTACTGCCCAAAGAAGTCTCCAAATGAAAAAAATGAGATCAACACCTATGGCAACAGAAATGAGAAACTATAGGGTGTAGTACGTTCAATTTCATGGGCGTCACCCAGTGGTTCAAAAAATTATATCAGGAGTAGGAGTGTCCACCCTTAAAAAAAGACACAATGGAAATTCAAGATAAGGTTTTCAGATTTGTGCTGACAATTAAACGTTTCCGTGCTTGGATCAAGAGCACCTTCACCAGTTGGACAAAATGCCTATTTACAGACTAGTGGTTTGGTAAGGCGTGTACACTAACTCCTCCCAAGGGTCGCCCTCCTCATACACCTATGATTAAGGGATTTATTCCCGAAACGCGTTAGGATTCACAGCAGCAACCCCAATAAACCTTTTCCAGAAGTGCCGTCTGCCTGTCTTGAGTCTATTGAATGTTAGCAGTGTGGATACTGCTTGACATAGCACCTGGATGAGTATATGCGGTGAGCAGTAGCGGTCTTTTACCTTTGTTTCCGATCCTCGCCCTCCTCATACACACGTCTCCTCCGACTCCGATATGGAAATAAAATCCAAATATAGTGTAATACAATTTTATTCGCCAGGCGAAGGGGATGGCGCACAGAGTTGCAGGAAGGACCACAATGTGAATCTAAAACAGCCGGCAAGATTACCCTCTAGGACATTACAGCAACCCGAATTTAATTATATGCAACCTACCCAAAAGAGTGAAATGTGAGTGTAATTGTTTTTAAACACTTAATAAAATTATATTACACTATATTTGGATTTTAATTTCCATATCAGAGTCGCAGGTAGGGTTGCCGCCTGGACGGTATTTTACCGGCCTGGTAAAAATGATGGTTGATCCCAATGTTATTAATAGGGAAAAAATATAAATATATAGGAAGACCGGTATTTTTTTTCCCGAAAAGGTGGCAACCCTAGTCGCAGGAGACGTGTGTATGTGGAGGGAGACCCTTGTGAGGAGTTAGTGTACACGCAATATCAAACCACTGGTCTGTAAATAGGCATTTTGTCCAACTGGTGAAGGTACTCTTGATCCAAGCACTGAAACGTTTAATTGTCAGCACAAATCTGAAAACCTATAGCCTACACCCTATAGTTTCTAATTTCTGTTGCCATAGGCCAGGGGTCCCCAACCTTTGTTAGCCGTGAGCCACATTCAAGAATAAAAAACATTTGGGGAGCAACATAAGCATGCTCTTGCCAAACAAGGGCTGTGATTGGCTATTTGGTAGCCCCTATGTGGCAGCCTTCAGGAGGTTCTCTTTTGCAGGACTCTTGGTTTTTATGCAACCAAAACTTGCCTCCAAGCCAGGAATTCAAAAATAAGCTCTTGCCTTGAGGCGACTGGGAGCAACATCCAAAGGGTTGGTGAGCAACCCTTTGGGAATGTGCATTAAAACTAGCACTTCCATTATACTTAAATATACTATTACTTAGCCTTTAGAGTGCTTCCACACCCCTATTTTTATACATTGGTGAGCAACATGTTGCTCACGAGCTACTGGTTGGGGATCACTGCCATAGGCGGTGATCTCATTTTTTGCATTTGTGGTGGCAGATGCAGAAGGAAGGCTACATTGCCCGGACCCCCATATTCAGTACTAATCACAAGTTTTTTTTTCAGGACCCCAGAGTGAAAATTACTTTCTGATGGGGAATATTTTAGCTACACCAGTGTCGGTAGGGAATCAGCATCAATAAAACCGATAGAGTTGAGAATAAATAGCTTTCTCCAACACTGACCTAAAGGAAATAGAAGATTTCCTGTCTTTATCGAGAGTGCATCAAAGGCGCGCGTCTGTGCTTCCTCATTGATCTGGATGTGGTTTCAATGACAACTGAGGTTCTGTATATTGATGTTTGGTGTTTTCATGTCCCAGCTCTGTGCCTCGCTACAAGTCCCGTTCATTAAACTTCCTCATAATGAACAAAACCTGAACAGCCGGCGATTTCTATTTCTGTCTGGAGAACCGAAATTTGTCTTCTGTTGGTCAATAACAAAAAGGAGAAAGTTTAGAGAACAGAACATGCTGCGGGGTGATTGGGAAGGTCATGGCACAAGTGACAGTGGCCAGAAAGGGATGGATCTTCATTTTGTGCCCAATTCACAGTGATTTTTTTAGCAACCTGAAATGAAATTTTAAAGGATAAGTAAACCTTAAAAATAAGTAAATGTAAAATTAACGAGGGTGTTATTCTAAGAAATTTTGCAATGTACATATATTATTTATTTTGTTTTTATCCCAAGATATTAAATGATAAATCAACCTTTAAGATAGGTTAAAAGAGGCCGCTCTGATGTTCTGCTTTGGAATAAAAATAAAAACCTTTCCTAAGCAGAACATCAGAGCAGCCTCTTTCTTTCTCCTGACAACTTCTTTGACTACTTGGTGGTCAGACTGGTGGGAAACTGACCAGCAGGTGGCGCTGTTGTAACAAAATTCATTCATATTAACAAGTACATGTGTCCCTTAATATCTTGGAATAAAAACAAAATAAATAATGAATGTATATTCCAAAATTTCTTAGAATAGCACCCTCATCAATTTTACATTCACGTATTTTAAAGGTCTACTTATCCTTTAAGAAAATTAAACAAAAGGTAAAGCCCTACGTGTTCAATTAACCGTATTTACCCTTTTAAATTGCTTATTATATCCAGCCAGGAAGGAATTGCCCTCATTAATGACTTTGTTTGTGTTGATTGAAGTTATTAATTAACACTAAATCATATTTTCTCGCTGCAAGGCTGCGGTGTAACAGCAGCATTCTCCCCCTTATACATTAATGATTAGCAGATGAAGTAAACACTCGTTAATTACAGTTCCCCCGCCATGGGAATGAGAGTACCGGCCTGCTCACTAGACCATATAAAGATGCTGGCATCTTGTGACTCCCGGTAGCAACAGTTTTGGGCAGTCAGGTATTTTGCAAAAAATATCAGCAACAGTAAGTGTTGAGCTGGGCCCCCTAGGGCGGGGGGCTCTTAGGTCCCACCCGAGGACCTGACATTCAGGGCCCAGTGTTACAGGCAGCACTTCTAGACCATGGTAACAATATTGCGCTTTTAGGGCCTTCCTCTTTGTATCTCCAAACCTACCACAGCAGACCAACCCTCTTAGTCACTTAGATATATTAATATGCCAAAATACCGGACTACTGGGTGTTACTATAATTTTTAGACATGAGCCCAGACGGGGTGGATGGTAACTGTTTCACTAGTTTTATATATACTGTATATATGTATTTTTAAAACCCAGATGACTATTACTATGATCCCTTATCTGTAATTCTTCCAGGGGCAGGAGTTGACCATTCGGCAGATCGCTCTGCTTGGCTTCAGGGATGCCGTTGTGCTGAAAGTGAATCTGGGCAAAGCACTGTCAATGGTGTCCTCCCCAGTCCCACCTTCTATCCTGCAGATGCTGCTGGTCCTTCAGGTGGGGTGACTTTTGAACATGGACATAATGCATGTAATGGATATATATATATATATATATCTATATTATGAGTGTCATCAGGGATAGAATCACTAAGTTTTCTGGGATATGTAGTTGCTGCAGTGCTCACATCCCTGCCTGTTTTACGTCTCTTTTCTAGAGTGTACATGAGCCCTCAGGTCCCAACGAAAGTTATCTAAGGCTGGAAGAGCTGGTGAAGATGGTGGTGTCCCCATATTTGGGTGCCTACGGAGAGAGGAACTACAGTGCCTCTAGTATCCATGGTAAGCTCTCTCTCTCTTTCTCTCTCTCTCACCTTAGATTTACTTACATTGCTTGTTCCAGCAGAAACCGCCCAGCCTCTCACATGATACAGTTTTGTCAGTGAGTTGAGAAGTTTGACAGGATCATTTTTATTTGAACCAAATAACAGGGCACTGTTTAAGATGCCCAGGAATAGCTATCCAGTATAACCAGGGCTGCCATCAGCTGGGTACAGGGGGTACTGCTGCCAGGGGTCCCATGGCAGAAGGTGTCAGCTGAAAGGATAAGTAAACCTTTAAAATAGGTGAATGTAAAATTGATGAGGGGGCTATTCTAAGAAACTTTGCATTTTACATTGTTTATTTTGTTTTTATTCCAAGATATTAAGGGATATGTATATTGTTAATATGAATGAATTTTGTTACAACAGCGCCACCTGCTGATCAGTTTCCAACCAGTCTGACCACCAAGTAGTCAAGGGAGTTCTCAGGAGAAAGAAAGAGGCTGCTTTTATGTTCTTCTACTTAGAAAAAATGTGAGAAAGGTTTTTATTTTATTCCTAAGCAGAAGAACATGAGAGCAGCCTTTTTTTTTCTCATGACAACTTCCTTGACTACTTGGTGGTCAGACTGGTGGGAAACTGACCAGCAGGTGACGCTGTTGTAACAAAATTCATTCATATTAACATTACATGTATCCCTTAATTTCTTGGAATAAAAACAAAATAAATAATGAAAATACTTTGCAAAATATTTTAGAATAGCACCCTCATCAATTTTACATTCACTTATTTTTAATCATTAAGGTGGTATGATCAGGTCATGACCATTCGTGCTGAGAGATTTTATTCTATTGGGGCCACATCCTACTTTTTGACAGAGGCCAAGTGAAAAATGGGTTAATAGTTTACGCCTTCTGAGGGGCGAAGGGCCGGGCTAACTTTTTAGTATGGGCCCCATGATTCCTGATGATGGCCCTGGCCTGTGTGCAAGGGAGTAAGTAAGGAGGACATTCTGCACTAAGCATTGTCCATCCAACTGTCCATCTCAAGCACAGGGCCCAGGGCAGCTGCCCCTATTAACCACCCCCTAAGGACGGCTTAACCACTTGAAACAATGGGGCATGTTAACTAACATTGGAGATAAATATCTGGAGAGATTACTGGAGATGTTGCCCATAGCAACCAATCAGATCTTTGCTTTTGTTTTCTAACTTCTAGGTGGCTGTTTGAATCTAATTGCTGATTGGTTGCCATGGGCAACATCTCCAGAGATTTCTCCAGATATTTATCTCCAGTGTTAGTAAATATGCCCCATAATCTTAATCACAAAGGGCAGGATTGTTGAACCCCAAGCCCTATGGTTATTTTGCAGGAAACGGCTGCTTTTGTAATGCTACCACTCCACAGTCTTAAAGGATACATATTGGATAAATAACACCCCTCATTTTGTAGGCAGTAATGGATAATAGTATGGCTCCTTTACTTGAGCTCACCATAGTGTTCTCTGGTCCTAGTCCATGTTTCAAATGTGGGGTAGACATTTACTAACAATCCCGACCAGAAGAACAGTAGGAAGGGGGCAACCAATCACAGCCCTGCAGTCGCACAGGCAAAGACAGGCTTAAGTTCCCTATCAGGTCAGCCCAGCTGCTGATTGGTTCCTGTCCACTGGGTAGTATAATGCTTAGGGTTGCCATCTCACCCCAAACACATATGGAATCCACTTATTAGCAATTCATTCAGATGCATGATGCAGACTGAACTGATTTATGTGCAGCCATGCGTTGAAATGAATTGCTAATTAGCCATGCAGGTTGTGGATTCCATATGTGTTCCTTTTAAAAGTGAAAGGGTGTTAGAACTTGCTCACAGTATCACTTAGCTTCATTCCAAGGTCCAGTTCAAAATAGCTTTAGGTTAACCAGTGACACATTTACCTCCACTGCTTTATGGCATATGTTTTTTCCCATCCTTCCCCCCCACCCTTCTGCCCCCTGGGAATTCAGAGAGAGTCTCCAGATTGTGTTTTCTTATCTAAAAGTTATAAAGGATTCCTGAAATTACTAACCTTCCTGATCTTTGGAATGCTTGGATCAAGTTGTAGTTACTGCTCCTTTCTTCCTAGTTAGGCTCAAAGTTTCGTCATAAGGAAATTTTCGGGCGACTTCGGAAAACGAATCGCTCTGAGTGCCATCCCATTGGCGATTTACATTCTAGTCGGCGGGGAGGCAGTTCAGGGAGATTAGTCGCCCCAAAGAAGAGGAGATTTGTCGCCAGGCAACTAATCTCCCAGAATCTGCCTGTGTGTCCTGACCCTAAGGGTAGGACCACACGGACGTTTTCGGCATGATCTGACGTGCTGCGACAAAACGCTGGCGTCAAATTGCATAAAGGTAAGAGATAGAAATGTCTGATGAAGTTGCAGCGTTGATCCGACGCGACAGTCAGATGCAGACGCAGCTTCTGCATCCGACAGTCGTGTTGCGTCGGATCAACGCTGCAACTTCATTCAACAATGCATTCACTTACCTTATTTCCGTTGCATGCAATTTGACGCCGGCGTTTTGTTGCAGCGTGTCGGATCGCGACAAAAACAACCATATGGTCCTACCGCTGTTGGATACTAGAAATTGTGTCTTTTCATTATTATTATTATTATATTAATATACATACATTTGTACCCAGGACCGTAGATGTTCTCATGCCTTGAAACCTTTACGCTAGTGTTCCATTAACCGCAGAATAGTAACGAAGTGGCAAAATGGTTCCTTTGGGTTAATTACTGAGAAATAATTAGCCAGGTCAGTGATGTGGAACATTCATGGCCTAGGGGTGATGGGAAGGTGTGTGGGAAAGGGAAAAGAGGGACGTGGTGTTGGTTCAGCTGTTCAGTTTGGGTTATATAAGTCACATGGGTTCCTCGGGGGGGGGGGAGTGTTAATCAAACTGTTAATCAAACAAATATCCTTGTTAGTTTGCACTTTAACGTTGCACCAGTTCTAGAAAAGATTAACCTTCTTCTGGCATAGCGGTGAGAAGTGGAACTGTAAGTGACAAAGTTCCCAACCACCTCATGATTCTGCGGTAAGTGGCAGTGTTGGACTGGCCCACAGGGATACCAGGAAAACTCCCGGTGGGCCCAGGTGTCAGTGGGCCCTCATTCTGCTAAACTTTTTGCCTATTTCATGGCCATTCCCTATTTCTATGAGAACAAAGAGGCTAAATAGATGGAATAATAGTATTATAGTATGTAAAGAAAAGAGACTAGGAGAATAGAGTTTGGGTGAGGAGAGGAAGAATAATAGTACTGAGAGTGGCCCCTGGTCTAAGGTTTGCCTTAGACCAGGACTGTGTTTGTCGCTGCCAGTGAATTCCACAAACCATGGGATATGGCCCCTGTGTCTCATCTCACCAAGGGATCAATTCCTATTCTAACAGATTGGAAATCACAAGCTGTTAAGTCATATTTAATATTGTGCTGGAAAGGGAAAGCCTGTGCTTTTAAAGGGATGGTTCACCTTCCAAACACTTTTTTCAGTTCAGTTGTTTTCAGACTGTTCCCCAGAAATAAAGACTTTTTTCAATTACTTTCCATTATTTATTTTTTACCGTTTTTCCAAAATCTAAGTTTAAAGTTGAATGTTTGTGTCTCTGGTGTTTGAGTCTGACAGCTCAGTAATTCAGGCGCAGACTCTAAACCAGGGGTGTCCAAACTTTTGGCTTCCCTGGGCCACATTGGATGAAGAAATATTTTCTGGGGCCACACTCGAAATACACACTAACACTAACGCTAATTTTTTATTTATTTTATTGTAAAAAAAAAAAGAGGGGATCATAAACCTAGTGGGATTTTTGACATTGTGTTTGAGAAACTAATGGTTGATATCTGCAATTCTCAGTGAATTCTCAAGGTGCTCATGAGATAATTTGATTCTAATTTTAGTCTTAGGGGGTTATTTATCAAAGTTCGAATTTATCTCAATATTTTCTGCTACAAACTCCAATCAAACCCGCTCAGGTTTTTTCCGCTTATTTATTATTACATTTTCCCGAAAAATTGCTTTGCTGGAAAAAAAACAAAAACTTTGGGGGGTTGCACGAAACCCAACGCACATCAAAAAATCATTGGGACTTCTCCCACTGACTTATATGCAACCTCGACAGGTCTGAGATGCCGGATTCCCAGATTCGGATTTTTCCATCCTCTGGGTTTAATAAATTCCGAAAAATTTGTGATTTTTTAAAAGTCTTTATTTTAAAAAAATCACAAATTTTTCATGATTTTTGTATTTGTATGCCGCTGAAGAATGCTTACTTGCCTTTGTAAGTAACCAAATGCTCACTTGGTAAATGCTTCTTCTGCTCTAGGAAGCCACATACCGCACACCCCATTTAAAATTTAAACCACACATGCGCACAATTAGCGTACGCACTCCCGGGCCGCAGGTTGGACACCACTGCTCTAAACTGTCACAATTCTGCAACATTGAGTTGATCCATTTCTCAGCAGCATCTCTTGAGTATTAGCAACTATTGTATCAATTCAGCTGTATCAAACAGCTGCCTGTAATGAAACCCAGAGATTCTTCTCAGCAGGGAAAAAGATAAGAAGTTTACAGGGTCGGCGACCCCCCTCCCAGAGTTGCATTAGAAAGCGAAAAATGACACTTTACACTTCAATATTAGAAAAACTATCACATATAGAAAATAGAAAGTCATTGGAAAAAGTCGTTATTTCTGGTGATCTTTCTGAAACCAACTAGTTGTTTGAAGGTGAACAACCCCTTTAATGTATGAATACACCAGCTCTATACATTGACACACACTAACAAAGCAAATGTATTGGCTGTTCCTGCAGAATTGTGCTTAGTACTGGGAAATACCTATGTTGGTGTTGAAAAGTTGCTTAGAACTGGCCATAACTGGTCTATTACATACTAAGGGCCCTTACTCATGGGCCTTTGAAGCTTTGCTCCGGTTTTATGCATTCAGCCGCAGGGGAGTAGACGCACCGAATTCTTTTCAATGTGGCTGTACTCACACAGACGCATGTAAGCGCAGAACGCAGGTAAAATGCAACATGCTGCGTCCCAACCTGCATTCGATGCTTACATGCTCCTGCGCTCCCCAGCAGCTGAACGCATAAAACCGGAGTGCAGGTAAAAATGTCCGTGAGTAAGGGACCTAAGGGGAGTTATGTAATAAAAGGCACGGCACTAAGTTTGCCCAGGTGCAGTAACCAATAGCAACCAATTAGCAGGCAGAAATTACTGATAACCTGTTTAAAAGCAAACATGTTATTGGTTGCTAATGGTTCCTGCTACTGCGGCAAACTTAGTGCTTTGTATTACATATGGGGTAAATAAAGGTGACTTTTCTTTTATTGCTCCTCTCCCCCTCGCTGCTCAATCCATGTTAAGTGCAGTGCTCATCCTCACAATCCTCCTTATGTACCTCTGTCTGTATGAAGAGCACTAAACCCCCATATAGTTTCCTACTCCAAGGCTTGTCAAGCAGACCTTGTCCATATAAGAGATAAATCCCCTGGAATTTCACTTTTTTTTCCCTGCAGTCGAATTTCGTATTTAAAAACTCCCCTAAACTCCCATAAAATCAAAATTAGACCAATCTAATTTTAAACTCGGATTAATTAGATTGACCCGAAAACTCAAATTGAATTTGATTTGAATTTAAAAGACATGAATAGAGTTTTTTCTCTGAAAAAAACACGAATTTCAGGAAGGCTCCAAATTGATACCTGGGCCTCTCCCATTGACTTAAACAGCAATTCGGCAGGTTTTAGGTGGCGAATAGTCGAATTCAAATTCTTAAAGGGCCAGATTACGATAAATCTCGAAAATCTGATTAAAATTTTTTTAAAAAAAAACTCAAATCGAATTTCAATAACTCCATAGTTAAATTTGACAGTTTTGACCATAAAGAAATTCAAAAGTTCTAATTTCGAATTTTCAATTCGACCCTTGATACATCTGCCCCGTAGAAAGTGCCAGTATTTGACAGGCCGACTTGAGTTGAAAAGTTCATTCTGCCCTGCTTCACTGTTTGCTCGACTTCCAGTATTTTCCTTTCATTTTTTTCTTTGCCTATCTTTGGCTAGGGGTAATGGCACAGGGGCTGGTTTTGTACTGCAGAGCAGGGAGTACATTTGGGTATATTGACGTATTACCGGGAACTCTGGGAATTGTAGTCAACGCATAGGGGCAGATCCTTGCTTTGATAAGAATCATCTGGCCATCGGCTTTTTTTATTGCCTCCCATATCCATCCCATTGTGTTTTAATATGGTGAATGCTCTAATGGTCCAGGCCAGTAGTCTCCCATCGCTGGGGGTGTGGCCATCCAGACATAATCAGGGACAGCTTCCCAGAGATGGAGTCCAGAGTAACTGAGCCCCAATATTAAAGGGATACTGTCATGATTTTTATGATGTAGTTTTTATTTCTAAATTACACTGTTTACACTGCAAATAATTCACTCTACCATATAAACTTTCATTCCTAATCCAAGTGTATTTTTTTAGTAATATTGGTGTGTAGGTGCATCTCAGGTCATTTTGCCTGGTCATGTGCTTTCAGAAAGAGCCAGTGCTGCACTATGGAACTGCTTTCTGGCAGGCTGTTGTTTCTTCTACTCAATGTATCTGAATGTGTCCTGGATTTTACTATTGAGTGCTGTTCTTAGATCTACCAGGCAGCTGTTATCTTGTGTTAGGGAGCTGTTTTCTGGTTACCTTCCCATTATTCTGCTGATGGGCTTCAGGGGGGGGGGAGGGTAGGGAGGAGGATGATATCACTCCAACTTGCAGTACAGCAGTAAAGAGTGACTGAAGTTTATCAGAGCACATGACTGAGGGCAGCTGGGAAACTGACTGACTGTCTAGCCCCATGTCATTTCAAAATTAAATATAAAAAAATCTGTATGCTCTTTTGAGAAATGGATTTCAGGGCAGAATTCTGCTGGAGTAGCACTATTAACTGATGCAATTTGAAAAAAGAAATTTTTTGACATGACAGTATATCTTTAACCACCTTTGCTTTCTGCCCCCCCAGAGTCTCGCCTCTCCAGGTGTCACTCAAGAACAGAGGCCATGCCATACTCCCCGCATGCTACAAGCTCACTGGCCAGCCAGCGTTCCCTCTCCCCACTCACAGAGCAAGAAGGAGAAGCCTACTTGGAAAAGTGCGGCAGCATTCGGAGGCACACGGTGGCCAATGCCCACACGGACATCCAGCTTCTGGCAATGACCACCATCCTGCACCCAGGGAGGTCTGAAGAGGCGGAGCTTGATGAACAATGTCTGTTACTTCAACCCACGTTCAGCCAGCGACAGTGCAGCAGTGAGCCCAACATAGCCGAGGGCCCCCCGGAGCTTCTCGATGCCTCCCTGGAACAGATGTCAGAGCAGAAATGCACAGCCACCAGCTGACGGCACAGCTACAGGGACTGGCACAGGAAAAATGTAACTTTGGTGCAGAAATGTCACCCCTTACATATAGGACATCAGACAGTGGTCACCAAACTGTGCTGCAGGATAGAACAAGACTGAGTATATTTAATAGATTGTTCCTCAACGTAGCCAATACCCAGCCTTGCATTTGGCCAGCCATTCTGATTGGCAGCCTTAGCGCCAAGTCACGGCAACACAGAAAGATTGACACTTCATCCGCATCCTACAGAGGAAACTATGGGGCTGATAGGTGCAGTTGCCAGTAGCAACCATTCGCCAACAAGTTTTCATCCTTACTCTGCAAGTTATAAAATCAAAGCAAAGATCTGATTGGATGCGGTTGGTGGTGCAGCATAACAGCCCTTATGTATGGTAGAAAGGGTCCACATCTAGGAGACGGAAGCATCATTATACTTTCTTGTGATTACAGTGAATTATGGGACTTGCAGTCTAATCTTCCCATTGGACACTCTAGTCCCTCTACCGATCCCATAGCTGCTGGCTCTGTCTGAGACCTCTCCAGTCTAGGCTGTCTGTTGTGTATCTGGGGGGATGCACCGAGGTGAAAAGTGAAATAAATGGGATTGAGTGGAAGTTGGAAACACCAGTAGGTGAAGCTATAACAGAACTGACACTGGTACTAAGCATCCCATGATTCAGTGCAGCCAGCAGGAAAAGGCATGGGAAAAGAGAAGATGCTCCTGCATGGGGGGGATACCTTGTGCATGATGCATAGTTCATATAGTGGAATTCCTATGCTGCCATATTGTATCTCTCTGTACAGACTATGAGCAAACATAGGGGCTGTTTCTGCTGAATTGTGCTTAGTACAGAGGAATACCTATGATACCATCATTTTTGGTGTCTCTCTGTGCAGACTATGACACTTTATTAAAGGAACAGTTCAGTGTAAAAATAAAAACTGGGTAAATAGATAGGCTGTGCAAAATAAAACCAATCAGTGACTTGAGGGGGGGGGTACATGGGTCACAATTATTTGTTTTGAATCTGAGCTGAATGCTGAGGATCAATTACAAACTCACTGAACATTTATGTCCCATGCGGCCCCCCTTCAAATCACTGACTAACTCAGAGTTAGAAAGCTGCAAAGCAGGAAGTAGTGTTCTGTTATATTAGACATACAGTCACTCCAGCCTTTATACATTACATTTTCGGCTAAATAACTATATTAGAAACATATATTATTTTGCACAGCCCATCTATTTACCCAGTTTTTATTTTTACACTGAACTGTTTCTTCATGCGTCAACATATGCTGTAGCGCTGTACATGAGGGTACATAATAACTGACATGCAAACGGATACATTCGATAATAAGGCTGCTACCCACAAGGGCTTACAATGTGTAAGGGATGAGGCTAATAAGTGAGACACAAGGAAGCCACCTTGCATAAGGGACTATAACATTCCATTATAACAACCCTGTGTATATGACACAAGGGGCCCAGGTTGTAGATACTGTAGGAAGTGTGTTGCTGTGGTGCAGGGGGGCCGGCGGATTATAAACGAACGAACATTCTGCAACATCTATTCATTATTATTGTTTAACTTCCTCTCCTGCGGAACATGGAGCTGCTCATGACTTCCTGTTGTACCTCTATTATATAAAGCGCAGCAATGTATTACTCTTAAAGGAGAACACCCCTGAAACAGAATATGCTGTGTTTGATATGCTGAACTTAGTATACTAGCCCGAAAGGAGGGCTACAGTTGTATTGAGAACAAATACGAATAGAAGGTGATGCTGAATTGTCTGTAGCCACCAAGGGGGGGGGGGGGAACACGAGAAAAGCTGCCACCTGCAATAAAGACTATATTTATTTCAAGCCTTCAGCCCTTAGTCATTTTTGGTTGAACAGACTTAAAAGACCAGTAACATCAAAAAAAATTTTTTACATTTTGTTAGAATACATCAAAAATAAACAAAAAACACCAACACAAATTAAAGTGGACCTGTCACCCAGACACAAAAATCTGTATAATAAAAGCCCTTTTCAAATTAAACATGAAATTTCTATTTTTTACTAAAGCGTTCATAGCTGTTGTAAGCTCATTTAAAGATCTCATCAGTCAATCAAATATTGTCTGCCCCTCTATGACATGGGCATAATTCATACAGTATAGTGTAATTAAAGTTCATTTTGCTTGACTAATGTGATACAATAGGATTTTGATACATTTTTTTGGGCGACAGGCCCCCTTTAAACTTTAACTTAGCGGGTTGGCTTGCGCTCCTCTTCAGAAACAGCGACGATCCATCGCGCAGCGCTTGATTTCTCCTGCCTGGCTATCTCCTATAAGGAAGGCAGGGAGGAGAAATTGATGGATCGCCCGATCGCTTTCTGAAGAGGAGAGCAAGCGGAGTTTCGGTAAGTTATTTCTTAATAAAGACTTTGCAATTTTAAAGTATGTACTGTCTTGGAGTTTTTTTTCCATATATACTTACTCATTTTTTTTTAATGTTGCTGGTGCTTTAATAACTCCTATGGGGAAGTCTCACCTGCTCTACTGAGTGCTGGACATAACTATGGAGGAGCCGAACTTGTGACTGCAGGGAGCTGAGAAGTAGTGATGTGCGGGCCGGCTAGGGTTGCCACCCGGCCAGTATTTTACCGGCCTAGCCGGTAAAACACCTGGCAAGGCCGGGGCCGGTATTACAAATTTACCGGCAATGTAGCAGCCGGTAAATTTGTAATACTCCTAACAAAAGCCCTCGCCCACCCCAACCCACTCAAAAGTTACCATTTTTTTTGCTCTCTCCAGGCCCATTGCGTATTTAGGCCCCGCCCCTTTACATCATGACACTCCCCTTTTAATGCACACCCGCACACTTTTATGTCACACCCCGCCCACTTTTACACCAAGTCCCGCCCCACCACCAGCCGGTAATTATTGTATTAAAAGGTGGCAACCCTAGGGCCAGCCCAATACCTGCAGGTTGGGGGGGGTTCAGGCCGACCTCGCACTCTTCTCTGCGGGTGGGTGAAATGCCGGGTTCTTCTTTTATAGATGCTGCGCCTGCACCCATCTTGTGACGTCATCGGCAGGGGTGGGTCTATAAAAGGAACCCGGAAGTCAGGCGGGTCACATCATTACTGAGAAGGTGTAGGGGACCCAGGAGGGTACTGACTGATAAGTTCTTTTAATATATGTTAATGAAAAAATGTCTTGTACTCAGTTACCATTGGCCGCTGGGTTTTTGCTTCCCCACTCTGGCTGCTCTCTTCCCCCAGGACTGCAGGAAGGTGAAGCTTAGTTCAACTGAGGCTCTGTGAGCCGTGTAAAGCAGGTTACTCTAGAGCAGGGATCCCCAACCATTAGAACCCGTGAGCAACATTCAGAAGTAAAAGGAGTTGGGGAGCAACGCAAGCGTGAAAAATGTTCCTGGGTGCCAAATAAGTGCTGTGATTGGCCATTTTTAGCCCTTATGTACATTGTCAACCTACATTGAGACTCTGTTTGGCAGTGCATCTGGTTTTTATACAACCAAACTTTTCTCAAAGCTATAATCAGGTTGCGTCCCTTTAAGAAGAGCACCGTTATAATGCGTACATTTAATACTATTTGTGGTTGTGCAAAACTAAGTGCACTCAGCAGTTTCACTGACTGAAGAATGTGGTTCAGCCCTTCAGCTCATCACCCACAAAACACAACATGAAAATGCCTCAAACGGAGGTGGGGAATTTGCCAATTTTGTACGGAACTGAGCACTCAGGGGCCCTTCCCTCCCAACACAAAAACTTTAATCATTTCCTACCCATAATGACCAATCGATTCAATTGTTTTAAAGGGAAACTAAACCCAGCCAAAATAGGGCCCCTGCAAAACTTTGCTCCTCTAAACAGCTCTGCTGCCCCATAAAAACGTTCCTAAGGAAGCGGCGCTGTGTTCGGGCGATTTACTTCCACTCCCATGCGTCAATCTCCGATTAGGAGCATGTGCACCAGAAGCCACGACCAGATCCTTGTCTGTGATGATGACCAGTTCCAGGCAGCCAAACATGGAGACCAGCAAACCCCATTGTGCCTTAGAAAGGTTGGTACATGGGAGCAGGAGCGTTTTGGGGAGCAAAGTTGTAGCAGTTTGGGAGTAGGTCGTGTACCTGACACAGGCAGCCTTCGGCTTTTTATATGGTCATGAAACTCCTCGGTAACTCCTCGGTAACTTATAATATCCTTATAATTTACAAGAGGGGGTACTTTATTCACTATAATATATATATATATATGGGGCACATAAGGTGGGTGTGCGGGATACACAGGAAACAACATTAGTTCTAGTAATTAGGGCAGATAAGGTTCTGTTGTGGTTTAAAGACATTTCAATCCTTATAAATATTTTGAGATGCCGACTTCCCCTCTGATGAACAAATGGTCTCGCCTTTCCTGTTAGCACTGTGTTGTGCACCGGTGCAGCCTGCAGCTTGTTCTGCGGCAGCCACTGTGCGACCCAATGTATTTATATTATACTAAAGCCGAGTGAAAGGGTCCGAGGGGTCCCATATCCCAAAGGCAACTTGGCTTACTGGAAAAGTGGGTGGGGTTTCATAGGGATTCAAGGTGTGGCCTCAGTTATAAAGCTTTTCTTTAATGATTATCATTAATGTCTCAGGGCTGCTGTACCCCCAGGCTCATAAAGCAGCCACACATATAAGCTCCACAGTTTTTCACCTACCTAAGTACCCACCCAGCCAGCAATCAGTTATAAAGCACATCCCTTTGCTTTTAAAGGAGAACTAAACCCTAAAAATGAATGTGGCTAAAAATACCATATTTTATATAGTGAACTTATTGCACCAGCCTAAAGTTTGAGCTTGTCAATAGCAGCAATGATCCAGGACTTCAAACTTGTCACAGGGGGTCACCATCTTGGAAAGTGTCTGCGTCACTCACATGCTCAGTGGGCTCTGAGCAGCTGTTGAGAAGCTAAGCTTAGGGGTCATCACTAATTATCCAGCAGAAAATGAGGTTGGTCTGTAATATAAGCTGATGCTACAGGGCTGATTATTAAATTCTGATGCTAATTGCACTGGTTTCTGTGCTGCCATGTAGTAATTATCTGTATTAATTACTAATCAGCCTTATATTGTGACATTTCTATTCTATGTGTACTGTATATTGTGAGTGGCTCCCTAAGCTCAGTAAGTGACAGCAGCACAGAGCATGTGCAGTGAATCAGCAGAAAAGAAGATGGGGAGCTACTGGGGCATCTTTGGAGACACAGATCTTTACTGCTAAAGGGCAGGGGTTGCCTTGGGCTGGTACAGAAGCTCAAAACATTATGTACAATATTTCTAGCTACTTCTTTAGTTCAACTTTCCTTGTCCTTTAAAGGAGAAGGAAAGTCGTCCCACTTGGGGTGCAAAAAGTTAGGGGAAAAGAGGGGGCCCAGACTGCGGGGTATGCTCTCTTACCTGCTGCGGGAAACAGAGCATGTTGGCATGGGGCGGAGTCCGGGAAGGGAGTGCGCGGGAGGATGGGGATCGGAGTGCGATGGACCCCTCTGAAGATTTTTTTGCAGGGGGCCCGACGCAGTCTACCTGCCACCGCATGTAAGTAAATACAATCACTTGGGGTGCATAATATTTGGCACCCCCAAGAGCAGGGTCGGACTAGGGAGCCTGGGGCCCACCGGGACTTCTGTCCAGGGCCCCCATCCAACTGACCGTGACATGACGCCGAGCGTGCATGTATGAAGGTGCCTGCGTTAAGGTGCCACGCGCAGATGGCACAGCGCCTACGAAAAACTTTTTTTGTATATCGGGAGAGGGGTCTGGCCAGTCCGACACTGCCCAAATGTGATACGACTTTCCTTCTCCTTTAACATAGTCAGGCGTACGGATAATGTGGATGTTTTTTCCAATCTGATTCCAAAACCAACAGCCCATAGCGGCAACCTGCAGAGAATTGGGGTCTGGGGAGATGAAGCCCCCACACACAGGATCTGAGTAATGTGCAGCTGGGGATTAGGAAGACAACACACTAATACATGGAACAGAGAAAGGAACAGCTGGAATGAGAGGGGCCGGGGGTCTCACATCTGCTGCCCCCGCAGCTCACACTCTCAATTCACCCTGGAAACTTGTACTGGGAAAGGTCTGAGGGTACAACAAGTGACTTGTCCTGGGGCCCCTTCTCCAGGAAAATGCCTTCGTAAATCACAAATAGAATTCAGAGAAAAAAGGGGACCCCTCGCAGAAATTGACATGAATCCGGGATGCCCAGGTCCAGCTGCTGTTCCATTACAACTCCCAGCATGCCTGGAAGCAAACTAATTGCTGGGTACAGGTATGGGATCCGTTATCTGGAAACTTGTTATCCAGAAAGCTCTGAATTACAGAATGGCCGTCTCCCATAGACTCCATTATAATGAAATAATCCAAATCTTTAACATTTTCTCTGTAATAATGAAACATTAGTTTGTACTTGATCCCAACTAAGATCTTATTAATCCTTATTGGAGGTAAAACCAGCCTATTGGGTTTATTTAATGTTTATATGATTTTCTAGTAGACTTAAGGTATGAAGATCTAAATTACGGAAATATCCATTATTGGGAAAACCCCAGGTCCCGTACCTTTACTTGTAGCCTTCAAATATATGTCTGATATACAAGGTACTGTGGGATCCTTTATCTGGAAAGCTCCCAAATTCCGTAAAGACTGTCTCCCATAGACTCCATTTTAGCCAAATAATATAAAATTTTTGAAAAACATTTCCTTTTTCTGTGTAATAATAAAACAGTACCTTGTACTTGATCCCAACTAACCTATCTAATTAATCCTTATTGGAAGCAAATCCAGCCTATTGGGTTTATTTAATGTTAACATGCTTTTCTAATAGATTTCATGTATGGTGATCCCAATTAAGGAAAGATCTGTTATCCAGAAAACCCCAGGTCTCAAGTATTCTGGATAAGAGGTCCCATACCGGTTATATTTATGTTGCTTCCTTACCCATTCGATTCTTATTTAGACCCAGTGCATTCAAACAGAATTTGAAGTATGAAGATCCAAATTACAGAAAGATCCCTCATCCAGAAAACCCCAGGTCCCATTCCTGTATTATACATGGAACTGTGAGGTTTGCAGGTTTCTCTGAAACAAAGTCAGAAGGGTAATCGAGGGCCGGTTTATCTGATGCTTGGCCTTTATTTGTGGCATTGCAGCGTTTCCTGTGAAAGTCGTGATGCTACTGATTGCCGTCGCTATACACAGCAGCAGCAGCAGAGCTAATGCAGAGAGAGCAGTGGGAGGACAGTTCTGCGCCCTTAGTACACAGTAGTAATGCACAGTACTGGCACCTCTGTATAACAGTTAGGAAGGAAGGAGTTAAAGGAGAACTAAAGGTTAACTAAAGAAGTAGCTAGCAATGTTGTACATTATGTTTTGGGCTTCTGTACCAGCCCAAGGCAACCACAGCCCTTTAGCAGTAAAGATCTGTGTCTCCAAAGATGCCCCAGTAGCTCCCCATCTTCTTTTCTGCTGATTCACTGCACATGCTCTGTGCTGCTGTCACTTACTGAGTTTAGGGATCCACTCACAATATACAGTACACATAGAATAGAAATGTCACAGTATAAGACTGATTAGTAATTAATACAGATAATTACTACATGGCAGCACAGAAACCAGTGCAATTAGCAGCAGAATTTAACAATCAGCAAACCTGTAGCATCAGCTTATATTACAGGGGAAGCTCATTTTCTGCTGGATAATTAGTGACGAGCCCTAAGCTTAGCTTCTCAACAGCCAATCAGAGCCCACTGAGCATGTGAGTGTCACAGACACTTTCCAAGATGGTGACCCCCTGTGACAGGTTTGAAGTCCTGGATCATTGCTGCTATTGACAAGCTGAAACTTTATAAAAACTGCAATAAGTTCACTATATAAAATATGGCATTTTTAGCCACATTCATTTTCAGGTTTAGTTCTGCTTTAAATACAAGGGTGCTTTATAATAAATGAGTGATACTCTCTGTATAACTCAGCCTGCAGCCTTGTGCCTTTATATGGTCACAGAACCCCTCAGTGACTTCTAATATCCTTATCATTTACAGTAGGGGGTACATTATCCCTTATAATACATGAGTGATACTCAGAGTTCCCTGTATAACTCAGCCTGCAGCCTTGTGCCTTTATATGGTCACAGAACCCCTCAGTGACTTCTAATATCCTTATCATTTACAGTAGGGGGGTACATTATCCCTTATAATACATGAGTGATACTCAGAGTTTCCTGTATAACTCAGCCTACAGCCTTGTGCCTTTATATGGTCACAGAACAACCCCTCAGTGACTTCTAATATCCTTATCATTTACAGTAGGGGGTACATTATTCCTTATAATACATGAGTGATACTCAGAGTTCCCTGTATAACTCAGCCTGCAGCCTTGTGCCTTTATATGGTCACAGAACAACCCCTCAGTGACTTATAATATCCTTATCATTTACAGTAGGGGGTACATTATCCCTTATAATACATGAGTGATACTCAGAGTTCCCTGTAGTCTAACACCAGTAGCTCAGCTGTTCATTATGGACCACCTCGTGTTTGATTAGCGCTTTCCCTTTAAGGTAGTGAATGGGCCCAAGTTCCTGATCACAAGCTGCACATTATAAGAAGAGAAGACAGAGGACCCATTAAAGTGCTAAACTCCCTGGCAGGAGCCCATACAAAAGACAGCAATATCCGCTGCATAAGCAAAGAAAAAAAAACCGTTAGATAAATACTCTTTTGTTAAGATCATTCTGTCCAACTGCTGACCCTGATTAAGGAACAGCAACACATTTAAAGGGAAAGTACACCCCTTTGTAAACCACGAGTGCAATGAATTGGGCCTTGTGTTCAACTTCATTTTTTTTGCCTATTGTTTTAATCACAATGGTGTGTTGTTGCTTTTTTACATTTCTTGAGCTAAACTGGACAAACAGGGAAACAAACTTCTCCATGTTAAGAATTAGATCCCCAGTGCGCAGATAATCCCCCTGCATAATGGACATAATAGTCTCTCCAGGAGCCCATCTGTTGAGTGGGTGGGGCAGATTAAAGATGGCTGCAGCACAAACACAAATATGCAATAATACCACCCAGGTATTATTGCTTCAGTAAAACATATATTGCATGGCTACACAGAAACCAGTACGGCCGGCAGCTTGCATTTGTATCATTTGCCACTAAGGATGTGGATTTAACGTGTGCTCAGTTTTAAAAGGAGTCCCGTATTGGGGGTGGGTTGTAATTCTACAGAGTTGGGGGTTCAGCTTGCAAAGAAATCTCTGCTTTTGGGCCAAAGATATTGTATCTGCTGCCCCCTGCAGGCTGAATGCTAAATGACACGGCTGAAAAGGCTAAAAAGGAAAACTGTATTTGAGGGAATATAAAACTATATAAATGTACTTCATAGCTCTCTTATAAAATGGATACAATAAATATCATTACAATATGAGTACGGAGAAATCACTTGGTTTAAAGGGGCACTATTATCACTACTGTATATAAGGTAGGGATGCACTATATCCAGGATTCAGCCGAATCCTTCTGCCAGGCCGTACTGAACCCAAATTTGCATATGCAAATTAGGGTCGGGGAGGGAAATCACGTGACTGTCACAAAACAAGTGACAACAAGATCCCCCTAATTTGCATATGCAAATTAGGATTCGGTTCGGTATTCGGCCGAAACTTTCACAAAGGATTCGGGGGTTTGGCCGAATCCAAAATAGTGGATTTGGTGAATCCCTAATATAAAGTGTCTGGGTTTTTTTTGGGCTGAAAACAATGTACTTTCCCCTTTCTGTTCTTTTGAGGAATCATTAAAGAGCTGTTACATGTAATATACATTTTTAGCTGCACATTCGGGACTTACTATTCTACTTGCTCTGCTGAGGAACAATGCATATTATCCATTGGCAATCAACAGCATTCTGCAATGGCCTTATCATTTCAGGACACCCCTTGTGCCATAGACCTCCGAGTTCAATAAATGACCCTTATTGTATTCTGCTTAAGAGCCCAGCATTATATAACATTTCCAATGAGAAAAAGGATAAGTTCTATTCAAGTACAAGTGCCAGGCGGAAGGTACATTTTACAGATTCCTTTGGGTAGAAGAGACTGCGTTGGCTAGCATAGTATTTATAGTGGACAGTAAGAGGAGACACTCTTCAGACCCCACTCTGGTTACTCAGTAGGAAAAAGAAAGCTGCATTTCTATAAAATTTGCCACTAAGATTTAATTGGGTTTGTTAGGTTCTGAATAACTCCCTGCAAGAAGCAGGCAAGTCAGCAGGAGAACTCTGACCGACAAAGCTGCACTTCAGTCCTATGGTTTCCAGATTTGGCTATAGGGTCCCCTCTCCGCTGCGTGGTTGGAAGCCCTCCCGTCGCGGGCTGGTCAGATCCAGGTGAATATTCACTGAGCAGCGCACAAGGAGGGTGTCGTTCTTAACATACTGCCGCTGCTTCAGTGTATTGAGGTGCATAAAAGTGACATAGCCAAAGCCTTTGGGGTTTCTCGGAGCGGTCGGCCTCTGGAAAGCCAGCAAATCTGGTTTGGTGTCCATCACTTCCACCTGGTCCTGCCTAGCGGTGCTTTCTGATTGGTCTAGGATAGACAGACGGATGGTTCCCTGGAGTGGCCAAGGTAGGAGGCTATCATAATCCCCCTGCATGGTGTGGACAAACAAGGAGATGTAGTTGGCACATCGTTGGGCGCTGGGAAGCTGGAGGTGCAGCCGTAGACAAAGCTTATATCCAGGATCCCCGGTGTAGAACCCTGGGCTGTGAATCACCACCGGCTTCTCCTCTTCTTGGCTCTTTTGGAGGCCACTGAAACCCTTGATCCTCCATATAAAGACACCGTTGCAGCGATGTGCATCCATGTCGGCTACTTTGTCCTCCAGAGAATGGATGGTGTGTTTCAGTTCATTCACGTAGGTGCACTGAGTCTCCATCTTGGCTATGAGCTCACGGATCTGGTGGTCCTGCCTTACAAGGCGTCCTTCCAGCTGCTCAACGGTCTCCCTGAGGTTCCTGGTCTCCTGACTGCAGTCTTGCTGGGAAGGCATATGAGAAGGGTGGGCGGGTGCTACGGACAGGGGTACAGGCTCAAACTGGTTGGGGTCACAGAATGAGATATCAGAGATGTGGCTAGTTGGAGTGGTGCTGAAGCTTCGCAGGGTCTGGGCCATCATGCGCATGTGTGCCTGGGTGAAGTCTTGCAGGTGTCCGGCCAGATTATGCCTTTGCATCTAAATGTGAAAGAGAAGATAAGTCAGACATCTGAAACCCCTGCCAACCTTATACGCTATAATATAGTGAATAAAGTACCCCCTCTTGTAAAATATAAGGATATTATAATAAATAAAGTACCCCCAGTTGTAAAATATGAGGATATTATAAGTTACCTTGGAGTTCCATGACCTGTATTAAAAACCACTCGGCCTTCGGCCTCGTGTTTTTATATGGTCATGAAACTCCTCGGTAACTTATAATATCCTCATATTTTACAACTGGGGGTACTTTATTTATTATAATACACAAATTTCAATGAGTCATTTGACAGAAATTACATCACTACTCACCGTTTTATAACTGATGACATCACTACTCACCGTTTATAAGGATATAATTTACAAGATATTCATGGCTTTTGTGTATTATAAATGTATAAAGTACAGAGAGTTTACGCTCAACAACACCATTGTATGGAACAAAAAAAATTGCTATAGTGAGCAAATCATTTTGAATTTAAATCAACAATAAAAATAGTTCATATTACAAGTGATCTTTATCCAAAATAAAATGCTTGCAGTGGGCTCACATACACAACGATCCTTTTGTGCCCGTCAACACCAAACACCTCCAATTAAGTCTCAGAGTTTACTCACAGACGGAGATATATTTCAGGCTTCCCGTTTGTTGCTACAGGGCCACAATAGGCGTTGTCTTATAACCTCAACCTCGTCATGTATTGATTAAAAGAGAGGGGGGGACATCACTGCATTACATAAAAGCTGAATAAAACACACAATTTTAGGTGATCAAATGTGTCCACATAAAGATTCCGCAGGGATGTAAAAGGCAGGTCCCCACCAAGTTTGATAGACACCCAGATCCCACCAGGGGAGCCGTCTTTAAAGGGATACTGTCATGGGAAAACATGTTTTTTTTTTCAAAACACATCAGTTAATAGTAGCAGAATTCTGCACTGAAATCATTTCTCAAAAGAGAAAACAGAATTTTTTACATTCAATTTTGAAACCTGACATGGGGCTTAACATATTGTCAGTTTTCCCAGCAGCCCCAGTCATGTGACTTGTGCCTGCGCTTGAGGATGGAACTACTTTCTGGCAGGCTGTTATTTCTCCTACTTAATGTAACTGAATGTGTCTCAGTGGGACTTGGCTTTTACTATTGAGTGTTTTTTTGAGAACTACCCGAGAGCTGTTATCTTAGGTTAGGGAGCTGCTACCTTGTTACATTCCCATTGTTCTGTTGTTAGGCTGCTGGGGGGGGGGGAGGGAGTGAGATCACTCCAACTTGCAGTACAGCAGTAAAGAGTGACTGAATTTTATCAGACCACAAGTCACATGACTGGGGGCAGCTGGGAAACTGACAATATGTCTAGCCCCATGTCAGATTTCAAAATTGAATATAAAAAAATCAGTTTGCTCTTTTGAAAAATGGATTTCAGTGCAGAAGTATTAACAAGTTTGCCCATGACAGTGCCCCTTTAACATCCCTGTGGACTCTAAGGGGGGAATTCACAAAAGTGGAGAGAGCCCATTTTTGGAGTAAAAGTAGTGGTAAACTGGAGTAAAATACTTTCTCCATATTCACAAACAGATATCCGCCTAAATTCCGACTCAACCAACACTTTTCATATTTTAGTGGACGAATGACAGACACTTTTATGAATTTGTCTTTCAAACGACATTTTAAACGACATT
Source organism: Xenopus laevis (assembly GCF_017654675.1). NCBI lineage: Eukaryota > Metazoa > Chordata > Amphibia > Anura > Pipidae > Xenopus > Xenopus laevis. Next base: position 16,019,751 of record NC_054378.1, read on the forward strand.
TTCTCCCGTCATTTTCAAAAATGGAGTAAAGGTCAGTATGACTCTTCCCCATGTGTCAGATCAATTCTAAAATAATCTGCTCTGTTTTGGTTCAGCCAATCTTTATTTCACACCTCGTGAAAGTAGGGTTGCCACCTTTTAATTCAATGCTTACCGGCTGGTGGTGGGGGCGGGAGCAAATGGGAGGGTCGTGATGTAGAAAGGGGCGTGTTGTGACACAAGGGGCGGGGCCTAAACACGCAATTGGCCAGAAGACAGGAAAAAAGGTAAATTCTGAGCGGGTTGGGGGTGGCTGAGGGCTTTTGTTAGGAGTATTACAAATTTACCGGCAGCTACAATTTGTAATACCGACCCGGCCAGGTGTTTTACCGGCTAGGCCGGTAAAATACCGGCCGAGTGGCAACCCTACTTCTAGGTGCCCCATTGGGGAATTATTAGTATATTAATAGGGCTTAGCATTTTATAGTCAGGGCAAACGTTTCTGTCTAACCCTATTGGTGTAAAAGTCTCATTAACAAAACAAGAAAAACACTGATTGAAAAAAAAGTTTATGTTATACAATTTGATATGTAAAAGGTTTTTAACTCACACTTGCATTATTTTACTAGTTTTAGCTTAATGAATGAGGCAATATTAGCAATTTGAGTGAATATATTATCTAAAGGAAAAGTAAAGCCTCCCAGCCATTTTTATTTAGTTTTAGCAGCAATTAAGACACTAAGACAATAAAACATATTTCTGATACAAATCCCTATATTATGCAAAGTAGCATTTCTTGTATTTAGATCGTTATATCTTGTTACAGAAGTGGAATTACACAAACATGTAGATTTAGAAAGCCCAGGTTATCCTGAAAAAAGTGATGTATAATTTTCCTAGGTAAAATAAACCCCCTCCCCCAAAAATTCCAATTTGATGGCTGACTGACAGGTGTAGTAAGAGCTAAAAGACACATTCAGAAAAAATGTTGTTAAAATGTTGTGCAAAAGACAAAATCTGAAGACCGTCTGCTTAAAAGACAAATTCACAAATGTGGAGATAGAGGTTTGTGAATTTGGTAGAAAATCACCACTTTCGTGAATTCCCACCTATTACTCTCCCTTTCTTTTACTCTATACATGGTGCGGTTATAAGAAGAAGACGAATTGTGGCCCTGTAGTAACAAACGAGAAACTGTGAGTAAACTGTGAGTAAACGGTGAGTAAACGGTGAGTAAACTGTGAGTAAACTGTGAGTAAACTGTGAGTAAACTGTGAGTAAACTGTGAGACTTAAGTGGAGGCGTTTGGTGTTGATGGGCACAAAAGGATCGTTGTGTTTGAGATCGCACTGCAAGCACTTTATTTTGGATAAAGATCTCTTATTAAATTAATTATTTTTATTGTTCATTTAAAATCAAAAATAAATTGCTCACTATAGCACATTTGTTTTGTAACATGCAACGGTGTTAAAACTCTCTGCACTTTTTTCCCCGAAAACGAGTGAATGCACTTGCACCATTGTGGAAGGTATAACTGCCAGTTTATATACACGTTGCACTGTATTATATAGTGGGTGGACTATAGAGTGTGATGGAACAAACCACTTCAATATATTATTACAGGTATGGGACCGGTTATCCAGAATGTTTGGGACCTTGGGTTTTCCAGATGACGGATCTTTCCATAATTTGGATCTTCTTACCTTAAGTCTACTAGAAAATCATGTAAACGTTAAATAAACCCAATAGGCTGGTTTTGCTTCTAATAATCTACTACACTATATATTTCCTCTCCCCCACCCATCTCTATCCTTCAATCGCTGGTTTGTCTTTAGTTGCATTGAGGTGAGATTTCTGGAGGAGAAAATAATATTTTGTGGGACTCTTGTCAATGGGGAAGTAAATCAGTAACATTTCATAGGAGTCAAGATGTTTGTCTCTTTGCAGGAGGAGAAAAGGAAATTATTTAGTATTATGCCCCCTCCCGGTGCCAGAGGGGATGAGTTTGACCCCCTTAGTGTTGCCTTTGCAGCTCATTCAATGGGGGTAGGCTGTGCCCGTGCTTCCATTCCCATTCCATACTGACCCAATATCAGAAGGATAAAAGCAACAAACCTTTTCTCTACATCCAAACTCACAGTACATGCAGGGGATTGGTGCCATGGTACAGTCCATACTGTAGTGAGCCGGCATCTGAAAAACAAAAAGGAACCCAATATGTCTGCAGGTGAGGGTAGATTTGGAGTAACCTAGGCCAGTGTAAAATGTATTTCTAAGTGTTTTAGACAAAATAACAACAGACATTTGCAAACGTATGCTCCGGTTTCATATAACACTTTTACTATACTGTATGTCCTCCTTAAAGGGGTTGTTCACCTTTGAGATAACTTTTAGTATGAGGTAGAGAGTGATATTCTGAGACAATTTGCAATTGGTTTCTGAGTTATTTATCTTTTTATTCAGCAGCTCTTCAATTTTCATTTGAATTAATCTGTTAGCTAGGGCCAAAATTCCCCTAGCAACCATGCATTAATTTTAATTAGAGACTGGAATATGAATAGGAGAGGACCTGAATAGAAAGATCAGTAATTAAAAGTAGCAATAACAATACATTTGTAACCTTATAGAGCATTTGCTTTTTGAAGGGGTCAGCGACGCCCATTTGAAAGCTGCAAGAAGAATCAACAATCGCATTATAGGAAGGAAATGGGCGTCGGTTGTAGGACTGCATCAACTAGCCAATGAGGTCCTGTATCGTAGAAAAAAATCAAACTTGACCGATCGTCATCTGGCCGATTTTTGGCTTATCGATCAGGGAGACCCAGCGTACGCCCCCACACACTGGCAGATAAACTGCCGAATTGATCAGCTATTGGCAGCTTTAATCTGCCCATGTATGGCCACCCTAAAGGTGGCCATACACGGCCAGGTTAAAGATGCAAATATGGGTCCTTTAGGGGACGTCTCAACGGTTCCTCCCGATCGGTATCAGGCCAAAAATCGGCCAGATATTGATCGGTCAAGTTTGATTTTTTTCTACGATCCAGGACTAGTTGATGCGGTCCTGCAACCCGTTGGCGCCCATTCGTAGCATTGTAATCTGATCGTTTGGCCCCAGGGCCGAACGCTCAGATTCACCCGATATTGCCCTGCCGTTAGTGGGCATATCGGGTCAAGATCCGCTTGTTTGGTGACCTCACCAAACGTCTAATAGCGTATGGCCACCTTAAGGCTTTGTCAGTGGTACTAAAATATTGTCCTCCAGTGCAGTCAGAACAGAAAATATCAGTAGGGGGGGCTCAGTGAAAATTTAATGGTGCTATAGAATAAGTCCAACATCAGGCTGATCCCTATGAAAGTCGGTTTAACGATCTGCGTATATATAACTCATTAGATTCAAACTAATGGGACACAGCCCTAACCACCTTTGTCCTAGATGTGGAAAGACTATGGCTGACTTCTTTCATATCATATGGTTATGTCCCCACATCTGTGGTTGACTTCCTAGCCACCACTCTATGGTTTCCTGCTCCCACCAGCTGCCACCTGGGGGTCCTAGGTACAATAATAGCACTGATTCATCAGACTCCCTTATTATTCTATGCCAAGGAAACCCATGGCCACACATTGGATGGGAACCTCACCTACTAGGGGTCAAGTTACCAAAAGACCAGAGGATCGGCTTTTAGGGTCTGGCCACACAAGCAGATTCGGGGAGATTAGCCGTCCCCAAACGATAAATCTCGTACCTACCTGCTCTCGGATGAGATTGGTCTGACAGTAGTCACAGGTCACATAGGCCATAGGACATATTAGTTCATGGCCCTAGAACACAGGAAAAAAAAAATGCATGAGAAAGAAAACCAATGTAGAGAATGTCCCCCACCCCAGTGAGTTAGGGAGTACACCCAACTGACTTACTATGCGACTATACAGGCATGGGGATCCGTTTTCCTGAAACCCAGTATCTAGAAAGCTCCACATTACGTAAAGGCTGTCTCCCATAGACTCCATTCTATCCAAATAATCTGAATTTGAATTTTTTTCTCTGTAATAATAAAACAGTACATTGTACTTGATCCAGACTAAGATCTAATTAATCCTTATTGGAAGCAAAACCAGCCTATTGGGTTTATTTAGGGGCAGATTTATTAAGGGTCAAATAGTAAGATCGAAATAATTTTTTGGTCAAAACTCTCAAATTCTAATTGTGAATTATCCAAACTCGATTGGAATTTTAATAATTTATCAAACCTATATCCTAAGAATAATTTGAATTTGACTATTCGCCACCTAAAACCTGCCGAGTTCATGTACAAGTCAATGGGAGAGGTCCAGGGACCAATTTGAAGATGTTAATAGCCTTCCTGACATTTGAGCTTTTTTTCGGGGGGAAAAACTCGATTTGAGTTTAGTCGAACTTGATTCGAGTTTAGTCGAACTTGATTCGAGTTTATTCAAACCGGATTCGAGTTTATCCTAACCCGATTCGAGTTTATTCTAACCCGATTCGAGTTTATCCTAACCCGATTTCGAGTTTATCCTAACCCGATTCGAGTTTATCCTAACCCGATTCGAGTTTATTCTAGCTCGATTCGAGTTTAGTCGGCCGTTAAAATCAGGTCAAGTTTTAGATACTCGATTTTTTTTCTTAAATAACCTCCCAATCAAATTTCGAGTATATTCAAACTGATCAGAGGTAAGAAATGGGCAACAGCAAAAAGTTGTGAGTTTTCTCCAAAAGTAAAGACCAAAAATTAGAATTAAAAGTTTAAATAATTTATTAGGACATACAGGTGACCGCCTAACGCGTTTCGTACCTACTGGGGCACATACTCATAGGCTCATTACTCATTTGGTCTTTACTTTTGGAGAAAACTCACAACTTTTTGCCGTTTCGGATTTTTTCACCCATGGACTGGGGTGAAGTGCGAGTATTTTTTTCTCCCTTCATTATTTGCTTATTTTCCCCTTTTTTTGATTAATAATGGTACAGTCATTGGCACTGCGCACCATAGTCTTAACACGTGTGTGCGTGTGCGTGTGCATATATAGTCAAATACAAGAGTCTCATTGCACCCCCGCCTAATGGTTTTAAAAAATAGTGGTGAGCACAACTTTCCCTTGTTTGTTATATATATATATATATATATATATATATATATATATATATATATATATATATATATATATATATATATATATATATATATATATATATATATTTTTTTTTTTTTTTTTTTTTTTTTTTTTTGTTTATTTCCAGATACCTATGAGGCTGTCTCTACTTTCTAGTCAAAACACAGCTGTCCCTGACTTGCTTTATGGCAGGGATTCTAGATCTTCACTTAGGAGTGCCTTACAAGACATATGGCAGGTTCGTTTTGCTGCACTGCTGCCTGGAGAGGTCTACAACTGATTTATTTGGAATTTGTCCGAATCCTTCGTGAAAGATTCTGCCAAATCCTACTTTTCATATGCAAATTAGGGGTGGGAAAGGAAAAAGTGGACAAAAAAATTTCCCTTCCCACCAAGGATTCGGATCCAGTTCGGCCAGGCACGAGGATTCGGCCGAATCCAAATCCAGGCGAAAAAGGACAATTCTGGCCAAATTACGAATTGAATCCTGGATTTGATGCATCCCTAGTATTAACAAGGGAGTATTTAGGTCATTACTGTGCCCCTTTATCTCCTGGATGATTATTACAGCAGTTGGCCATCAGAGCTGAGGTTCCAAGTCGGGGTTACAGCTTTACCCCACCCATAATCAGTGACATTGATCCTAAGAATACATACGGATTTGTCTTCATACGCCATGGCCAGACCACAATTATCGCAGAATGTCCTCCGCCGGCCGCATTCGTGCTCCATGTGTTTATCCAGGAGGAGCTTCAGGAAGGAGCCCTGGCACTGAGAGCATTCAACGCTGGCAAACTGGCACTGCACCAAGTGATGCTGCAGAATGAAATGAAACAGGTAAAGACTCTTCAAGATCGACACGTAGAAGTATTGCTCCAGAGATATACATAACCACACGTATACACCACTCCAACAAAAGACAAGCTGTGACATATACCCACCCACACAGCTTCATATGAAATTGCTCCTCTCAGCACTTTTGCAGTTTATATATATTTTTTGTTATTTGCTTTTTCGTGATATTAGCAATTTTATACTGCTAATATCAAGGGCGGGTCTGTTCTGCAGAAGAGCAATGTAAGCAATTTCACGTAAAGGTGCGTCAGTGGATACATGTCCCTGTTTAGAAGTAATTACGGGCACGATCACAACCTTACATGGACTCCCTGGAAATGAGATTGTTATTCTCCTGCGACCATGTTTACCTCTGGCCATTCACATACAGCACAGTCGTGTATTAAAGAGGTAGTTCACCTTTAAAAAAAACTCTAGGGGGGTATTTAATAAAGGGATGCATGAATTTTATGATGTAGTTTTTATTTCTAAATTACACTGTTTACACTGCAAATAATTCACTCTACCATATAAAATGTCATTCCTGAACCAGCAAGTGTATTTTTTTTAGTTTTTTAGTTGTAATATTGGTGTGTAGGTGCATCTCAGGTCATTTTGCCTGGTCATGTGCTTTCAGAAAGAGTCAGCACTTTAGGATGGAACTGCTTTCTGGCAGGCTGTTGTTTCTCCTACTCAATGTAACTGAATGTGTCTCAGTGGCACCTGGATTTTACTATTGAGTGTTGTTCTTAGATCTGCCAGGCAGTTGTTATCTGCCTGGTAGATCTGCCTTAGTGTTAGATCTGCCTTAGTGTTAGTGAGCTGTTATTTGGTTACCTTCCCATTGTTCTCTTGTTAGGCTTCTGGGGGGGGGGAGGGAGTGATATCACTCCAACTTGCAGTACAGCAGTAAAGACTGAAGTTTATCAGAGCACAATTCACGTGACTTGGGGCAGCTGAGAAACTGACAATATGTCTAGCCCCATATCAGATTTCAAAATTGAATATCAATAAATCTGTTTGCTCTTTTGAGAAATGGATTTCAATGCTGAAGTCTGCTGGAGCAGCACTATTAACATGTTTCCCCATGACAGTATTCCTTTTAACATGCAATTTTTTTTGCAGTGTCTGTTTTCACTCAGAAAGCCCGTAAAAGCTGCGTTAAAAGAAGATGCTTTTTTTCTTCTTTTCAATTCATTATGGCCCGAAGCTGTTCCAAGTCCAAATCCAAAAATACTTAACATTTGAAGATGTTTTAATCCTCCCGGAAATAAGTTCGTTTTCAGGGTTTGATGCTGGTTTTTCCAGTAAAACTCAAATTTTTCATGGTTTTCGGCCGTCAAACGCAAAAATTCTGTTTTTTCGCGTGACAAACTGAAAAAGTCTTTTTCCCCTCCAATCCAATTTTTTTAAACTTTTTTTATTGATAAATAAGGGCAAATTGTGGATTCTAGTTTGGTTGGATATTTTTCTTTTTTTTTTTTTAAATTCGGATTTTGATAAATGTTATATAATGCTCCTTTCTTAGCAATTTATTTGCCTCAATTCAAAAATGACACAAAAACAATTATTTGCCATCTTTTCAGCTTACAAATTGGGGTCACTGACCCCAGCAGCCAAAAATGATTGCTATGTGAGGCAACAATGTTATTGTTACTTTTTATTCCTTATCTTTTTCTGCACCCCTCCCCCTTCATCTCCCATTCACACCACTGCCTGGTTGCTAGGGTAAACCGGACCCTAAACAACCAGATAGCTGCTGAAATTCCAAGCTGTCGAGCTGCTGAAAGGGAAATAATTCAAAAACCACAGAAAATATAAAACAAAGACCAACTGCAAATGGTCTCAAACAATATCACGGAAGCCATCATGCTAAACGTTCATTTAAAGGCAAACTACCCCTTTAATATACAATATACCCTTATAACTGAATAAGGCTTGTACAACTCAGTAGAAACAATAATAAATGTTAATTAGAAACAGAGAAATCATTCTCCATCATGGGATTTTAGGAGGATGGGAAATGCAGGGGGCTATAAAATGTCATTTTTAAACTGGGTGGTGGTGGTTGAAAATCTACTTTTAAATGTTATTGACTAAAATTAACAATGTCTAAAAGTTTTTTAGACAGAGATATTCTGAGAAATTGCAGTTGGTCTTTTTTTTTTACACTTTGCGCAGAAGCTCTATGGTTTGGAATTTCAACAACTATCTGGTTGCTAGAAACCAATTTGCCATAGCAACCAGCCAGTGTGGTGAATGAGAGACCGGAAGATGCACAGGAGAGGGACTGAATAGAAAGATAAGAATAAAAAGGAAGATTACAATCAAACATTTAAAAGGGCAGCTTACAGGGCAATAGATTTTTTGTCTGCCCATTTGAAAGCTGGAAAGAGGCAGGAGAGTAAGACAAATACTATAATTCTGAAACTATAGAAAACCAAGACCAATTGAAAATTGAAAAGTTGCTAATAATAGGGCATTCTATAACAAGTATGAGTTGTATGTAAGTCGGGTGTATGTAACTCCAGGACTCCCTGTAATTCTGAAACTACAGAAAACGAAGACTAATTGAAATAATAGGGCATTCTGTAACTTACTAAGAGGAGAATGAAAGTTGAACTACTCCTTTAAAGCTTTCCTCAGGGTGATCTGAAGGATCTAAAAGAGACTGTTTGGGAACGTTTCCCTCACCTCCAGGTGCCTCAGCTCCATGGTGTCTGTGCAGCCCAGGTTGGGGCACTTCACCCTTAAAGAGAGGATTTCCCGTTTGGCAAAGTTGTCCGGGAACAGCTGCTTCTCCATGAGAATCTCATTATCCACCGGGCACTTGTGTCCTGCGTTCCTGCAGCACAAAACCAGAAGTTGGAAAAGTAAAAGTGGAGCAGAGCCCAACCCCTGAGTTCTACCCAATCACCTCCCACCCGGAGTTACAACGTGTTGTACAGCAGCTCTATGACCCGGGCAAACTGCATGCGACCAGCAAAACACCGGAAAACCAGAGACTCAGGCAGTGACGCTTGACTTCTGTTCTGATGTCTGGGGACACAGTTCATAAATTTCCTTAAAGGATAAGTAAACCTTTAAAATAAGTGAATGTAAAATTGATGAGGTTGCTATTCTAAGATGCTTTGCAATTTACATTAATTATTTGATTTTATTCCAAGGGATACATGTACTGTTAATATGAATTTTGTTACAACAGTGTCACCTGCTGGTCAGTTTCCCACCAGTCTGACCACCAAGTAGTCAAGGAAGTTGTCAGGAGAAAGAAATAAGCTGCTCTGATGTTCTTAGGAAATTCCTAAGCAGAAGAGCAGCTTGTTAAGGTGGCCATACACGGGCCGATAAAAGATGCCGACAGACCGTGTCGGCAGCTTATTGGCCCGTGTATGGGGCCCCGCGGCGGGCTTCACCGATCGAGATCTGGCCGAAAGTCGGCCAGATCTCGATCGGATGGGACAGAAAATCCCGCCGGATCGCGGCCGCATCTATTCGTTGATGCGGTCCCGCGATCCGACCGTTTGGGCATCGTTAGGATCCGATCGTTGGGCCCTAGGGCCCACGATCGGATCAGCCGATATTGCCCACCTCAAGGTGGGCATATCGGAGGGAGATCCGCTCGTTTGGCGACATCGCCAAACGAGCGAATCTCTCCATGTATTGGCACCTTTACTTTCTCCTGACAACTTCCTTGACTACTTGGTGGTCAGACTGGTGGGAAACTGACCAGCAGGTGGAGCTGTTGTAACAAAATTCATGCATATTAACAGTACATGTATCCTTTGAGATCTTGTAATAAAAACAAAATAAATAATAAATGTACACTGCAAAATTTCCTACAATAGCCCCCTCATTAATTGCACATTCACTTATTTTAAAGGTTTACTTATCCTTTAAGGGAAGTTAGGAACCGTGCCCCCAGACAAGTAAAGTGTTCTAATACCCATTCATTATGTAGAGCAGCCACCTTGACCCCGGTCCTTACTTATTTTTCCAACAAAGTATTAGGTTCCTCTCCGCTGCTCCTCCAGGGGCCCCTAAAACAGTTCTTGAGGAGCCAGTCTTGGAAGGTCAGAGTATGATTTGGGGTGAATGCTAATTTGCACTTTAGCAGGATCACATGGTCAGACATCCATCATGTAACTAATAGGGGCATGGACTCATTTAGAACAGAAAAGGGAGGCTCTAAAATAACAGTGGCCCGGGGTTATAATGTAGTCAGCAGGGGACAATGATTAGAAACACAAAGGTGGCTCCAGAAAAGACACATGGATGAGTTTTCACTGTCAGATTTATAAAGCTTACAAACTGCACTAGAACAGGAAACCTATACACCAAGTACATATCCTGACTGGGATTCAAATTAGGCCCTTGTATTACAAGTACGTAGAGGTCCAAACAGTCCACTAAGTTTGCTCATAGTCTGTACAGAGAGATCCCATAAAATTATAACCGCATAGGTATTCCTCTGTACTAAGCACAATTCAGCAGGAACAGACCCCTAAGTTTGCTCATAGTCTGTACAGAGAGATCCCATAAAACTATGGCAGCATAGGTATTCCTCTGTACTAAGCACAATTCAGCAGGAACAGTCCCCTAAGTTTGCTCATAGTCTGTACAGAGATCCCATAAAACTATAACAGCATAGGTATTCCTCTGTACTAAGCACAATTCAGCAGGACTAGCCCCCTAAGTTTGCTTATAGTCTGTCCAGAGATCCCATAAAACTATGGCTGCATAGGTATTCCCTGTACTAAGCACAATTCAGCAAGAACAGTCCCCTAAGTTTGCTCATAGTCTGTACAGAGAGATCCCATAAAACTGTACCAAGACAGTTGGTCTGTTTCCACAGAAAGATGGCAGCAGATTTAGTTGAAGGGATGACAGAGCCTCTCTAGAACAATTCATATACATGACCCACCTGAGAGATTTAAGGATACAGGCCTTACAAAACCTGTGTCCACAAGGAGTCTGTACAGCTTCCCGCAGAGCCATGAGGCAGATGGGACACTCATACTTGCTTTCTAAGGGAGGATCAAACTCCACGTCATAGCCTTGAATCTCCTCCACATCCAAGTTTTGTGTTGTCCCGCTGGGAAGTCCGGCTGAGGGACTGTCAGCATCTTCCTTGGTGTTTATGCAGCAAACGCTGGCCATAGCCGCACAGCAGGCGTCTTCTGAATCTCCTGCCTCCAAACTGGTCCTTGGGTTCAGGATACTCATAGTAATGGGGTGGGGGGGACTTACCAGCAGCACCTGATGGGCAACAAAACAAAAACAATGTCATTTCAGTACTAAATGGCTCATTTCAATTAGGGATGCACCCAATCCACTATTTTGGATTCGGTCGAACCCACGAAACCTTCAGGAAAGATTCGGCGGAATACCGAAATAAAATCTGCATATGCAAATTAGGGGTGGGAAGGGCAAAACATTATAAGTTCCTTGTCTTGAGACAAAAAGTCACACGATTTCCCTCCCGACTCTAATTTGCATATGCAGGTTAGGATTCGGTTCGGACGGGCAGAAGGATTCAGCCAGATCCTGCTGAAAAAGGCTAAATCCTGGCAGAATCCCGAACCGAATCCTGGATCCCTAATTTCAATGCATTGTTACAAGTATGGGATCCGGTATCCAAAAAGCTCTGAATCACGGAGAGGCCGTCTCCCATACACTTATGGTATGAAGATCCAAATTACAGAAAGATCAGTTATCTGGAAAACCCCAGGTCCCAAGCATTCTGGATAACAGGTCCCATACCTGTACTGGCTATTGGAAGTATTCCTCCAACGAAAGTCTTGCACACCCTGCTGGCATCTGGAATTATAACACAAGCAGAGGGCTATGGGCAGGAATATGAGAGCAGCAGTTTAGACATGGCAGATTGCTTTGCCATCAGACAGCAGCGTGTTAGGTACAAAAGGGCTCAGGAGTCAGAAGTCCTCGCCTTGCATGGTTGGGGGACCACCAGTCCTAGATACCCTGGAAAGCCCAGCTGGAAAGATGGCTGGAGCCATAATTAGCCAATAAGCATTTTCAATTGCTTTAAAGACCCCTCCTGAACAAAAAGATAAAAGAAGATTGGGTGCTACATAGCTCGCATTCTACCAGCCCCCCCCCAGTTGTGCAAGAGTGGAATAGCCCACGTAACTCAAGCACCGTTCAACTAGGTCAGTGCTCCTGTCATTTTAAATGGGATCAATCCTGGAAATAAATAAGCTTTTCTATTCCAAGTGATTTGGATTTGCTTCATTCATTATTCTTGTGTGTACTGGTCAATGTAGTTGCTATAGAAAGCAGTACCTGCTGGTTCTGACTCTTGAAACAATGTAGCAGTGGCCAGCAGATTCCGCTACATTCCCCCGGAGAACTGGCTTCTGCTAAGTTGTGTCAAAAGTCGGAACCAGAGAAATACTGAAATATAAAAAAAAAAAACATAAAATCCGGCACTAAGAATTTATATAGGGACGTGGATTATGGACACATACAATGTGAAAAGGACAAGTACAGTTCTGTATTTATATAAAATACACACGTTGGTAATAGCTGCGGGCTGAGCTCCTCTAGGTATGCGGCAGAATCTTATTGGCCTTTGTATGGGGCCCTTAAACAGCTGAGGCACAAACATTGGTCAATTCTTCAATAAAAGCGATACTTGGGATGCCTGCACGCACCAGTTTGATTTTCATGGGAATACAAACATTGCAATTGGCAGCAACTCTGAGTAGTAGCGCCAAAAAGGTCACGGCAATATTCCATTCCAACAAATCCCATATTTGCTCTGTGGCCATCCCGAATTTTCAGTGGAGCATGCGAGTGCCTTATAAGGGGCAGTTGGAGGAGGTGCAAAACCTGTGGCTCTGCAAGCGCTGCTGAACTACAACACTGAGCGTTTCACTGGCGGTGCTGAGAGATAAGAAATATCAGGACATCCGTAGCACTGGACGGATTTACCCCTCGTACCTGTTGCCACTCGAATGTCTGCCCCAGTTGGCACATGCTATTGGGCGGGGAGTTCTGGGAAAGCATTGGCATAGTGTGGGTGTGACACAGATTCTCCTCTTGTGTTTCAGCAACAAACAACTCAATTTACTCCTATTTCTTACAAACAAACAGGTGCTGCTGTTGTACGGGGGGGGGGTCACTAAAGTGGGGGCACCAGAGCCAGTTTTGGGTCTATCACTGATATGAAGCCAGAGTTGTTCCATGCTGAGTTTTACTGGCACCTATACCTGCACTTATTTCTGTGGCCGGTGAATAGGTGTGCCTATGTCACTGTCTCATTTGTCAGTGTCTGTAATTATCTCCCGAGTGCACCCGCCTCCTGTGCTATCTGCCTGCATTGATCTCCCTGGTGTGTGTGTGACTTATTCACACTATAGGCCTCCAGCCATCGCTCCCTTGTGCCTTTGTGTCCTGCTTGTACATCTATAGAGGGCACTGCCTGCCCATTACTCAACTAGGGCTTTGCCTGTTACGGCCTTTCAGATGCCATTCACTCTCACAAATGTGGATCTAAATTTCTTATTGCTGCCTGTCACACACAGTTATTGGGATCAGGACCCCCCTTACTGCCTGTCACACACACACACACACACACACACACACACGCAGGATTGGAAATTGCTCCCATTCATTGTGACACTGTTGCCAGTGAGACACAGTAGTAACATTACAGTCACTGCACAAAGCTTGGGTGAGAGCCATGTGAATATTACGAGACTCACCGAACTCCAGAGCTATCCTTCCGCCAGACTTCCGCCGCAGCACTCCATTTCTGTCTATCTCCAAGTTCCCACACAGAACTTTCCCACTCCGGCGTCACGCCCAGCTCATGCCGTAGATGGTCCCGTTCGTTTTCCTTCCCCTTCCGCTTGGTGCACTTTTCCACTGCAACTTCCGGTATCTGTTCTGCCCAGGGACGGGACCTGTAGAGAGTTTGAGGAAGTCGTGATGTCGCAACCATGTGACCACGAAGCTAGAGGGGCGTTGACTAAGAACCCGCCCACTTGGTAGAGACATGTGACATCCTGGCGGAGGGAGTGCTTGTTGAGTGTAGCATCGGTTTACGGCTGTGAGTGGTGGAATGATGGAGGTGGGGAATACCTATGCTGCCGTATTTTTATGGGATCTCTCTGTACAGACTATGAGCATACCTCCCAACTGTCCCTTTTTCGGAGGGACAGTCCCTCTTTTGACAGCTCAACCAGCAGTCCCTCATTTGTACTGGAAAGTCCCTCTTTTCTCTGCACTGAACAGCCAGAAAAAGAAACAAAGTTTCTCACTTAATTGGCTTTTAGCAGAGAGCCCAAAACAGCTAACAGGTGCAAATAAGATACTTTGTAACAATTTTGAGACACAAAAACACAGTTTAGATAAGGAGAAATATTTTCAAACTTTCATAACCTGCCAAATTTTGTAAAACAAACATGGTAATTAGGGGGTGTGGCAACAGAAAGGGGTGTGGTCAAAAAAATTGCGCTACGTGCGAAAAAAAAATGTTTGTCCCTCTTTTTACTTCCAAAATGTTGGGAGGTATGTATGAGCAAACTTAGGGGCTGTTCCAGCTGAATTGTGCTTAGTACAGGGAATACCTATGCTGCCATAGTTTTATGGGATCTCTCTGTACAGGCTATGAGCAAATTTAGGGGCTGTTGCTGAATTGTGCTTAGTACAGGGGAATACCTATGCTGCCATAGTTTTATGGGATCTCTCTGTACAGGCTATGGAGTTGGATAGCTACAAGCTGCTGAAAAGGAGCAGAACCTTACCCTTCATTGCCTCAGGAGTCTTGTGCATGTAACCCTGTAATATAAATAATAGATTATATGCTTCCAAGAGTCCGGCTGGTTGGTTCTGTATGTGACTCCCTTGAAAGCATGATATTCTTCCCCTTACAGTTCCCCAGCAGCCCTCGCCACCTGAGCAGTGGGTGCGCCTACATCAGGAAAGCTCGAGTTGCCTATAAACTGAAAAGAATAGGGATATATTTTCTAATAATGACAAATACATAAAGGTTGCAAATACTCCACTGGGCCCTCTAAACTGTTGCCCACGTCCCCTAGACAGCATTCCAGCATATAGCTGCAAACAATTCTATAGAATAAACGTTTCAAGAGATTAAACATTAAATAAACATATGTGATACATAACAATGTGTGGTATTGGCTTCTTACTGTATCTCTCACATTCAGCCTGATATGTGTGTCCATAATGGGATGGAGCTGCCATAGTGCTGGGTACTATCAATTTGCAGCAGACTTGGGCTACCCAGATCTAGTTGGTGGATCCTATTCCAACAATACAACATGTTCTTGGTGTAAAGTAGGGATGCACCGAATCCAGGATCTGGTTCGGGATTGGGCCTTTTTCAGCATGATTCGGATTCGGCCGAATCCTTCTGCTCAGCCGAATCCTAATTTGCATATGTAAATTAGGGGTGGGGAGGGAAATCGAATGCCCTTTTGTCACAAAACAAGGAAGTAAAAAAGGTTTTACCCTTCCCATCCCTAATTTGCATATGCAAATTAGGATTTGGTTTGGTAATTGGCCGAATCTTTCGCAAAGGATTCGTGGGTTCGGTCGAATCCAAAATAGTGGATTCGGTGCATCCCTAATGTAAAGAGGAGCTTTCCCCTCTTCTCCAGGCTGACAGCACCAGCCAGGGCTGCCATCAGAAATTGCGGAGCCCTGTACAACAACATTTTCTGTGCTCTGTCCTCCCAAGAGCAGGCTTCCTTCTCTGTCGCTGCGTCTTCGTTCTTCTCCATCGCGGCTTCTTCATTCTTCTCTGTTACCGTCGTCTTTATTCTTTTCCATCGATGCGTCTTCATTCTCCATCGCAGCTTTTTCATTCTTTTCTGTAACTGTCTTCTTCGTTCTTTTCCTTCGATGCGTCTCCGTTCGTCTCCATCGCAGCTTCTTCATTCTTTTTCGTAAATGTCTTCTTCGTTCTTTTCCGTCGCTGTGTTTTCGTTCTTCTCCATCGCGGCTTCTTCATTCTTTTCTGTAAATGTCTTCTTTGTTCTATTCCGTCGCTGCTTCTTCGTTCTTCTCCATCACAACTTCATCATTCTTTTCTGTAAATGTCTTCTTTGTTCTTTTCCGTCACTGCATCTTTGTTCTTCTCCGTCGCAGCTTCTTCATTCTTTTTCGTAAATGTTTTCTTCGTTCTTTTCCGTCGCTGTGTCTTCGTTCTTCTCCATCGCGGCTTCTTCATTCTTTTCTGTAAATGTCTTCTTTGTTCTTCTCCGTCGCTGCGTCTTCGTTCTTCTCCATCGCAGCTTTTTCATTCTTTTTCGTAAATGTCTTCTTTGTTCTTTTCCGTCGCTGCTTCTTCGTTCTTCTCCATCACAACTTCATCATTCTTTTCTGTAACTGTCTTATTTGTTCTTTTCCGTCACTGCATCTTTGTTCTTCTCCGTCGCAGCTTCTTCATTCTTTTTCGTAAATGTCTTTGTTCTTTTCCGTTGCTGTGTATTTGTTCTTCTCCATCGCGGCTTCTTCATTCTTTTCTGTAACTGTCTTCTTTGTTCTTTTCCGTCACTGCATCTTTGTTCTTCTCGGTCGCAGCTTCTTCATTCTTTTTCGTAAATGTCTTTGTTCTTTTCCATCACTGCGTCTTTATTCTTCTCCATCGCAGCTTCTTCATTCTTTTCTGTAACTGTCTTCTTTGTTCTTTTCCGTCACTGCGTCTTTATTCTTCTCCATCGCAGCTTCTTCATTCTTTTTCGTAAATGTCTTCTTCAATCTTTTCCATCGCTGCGTCTTCGTTCTTCTCCATTGCAGCATCTTCATTCCTTTTCGTAAATGTCTTCTTCGTTCTTTTCTGTCGCTGTGTCTTCATTCTTCTCAATCGCGGATTCTTCATTCTTTTCTGTAAATGTCTTCTTTGTTCTTCTCCATCGCGGCTTCTTCATTCTATTCTGTAACTTTCTTCTTTGTTTTTTTCCGTCGATGCGTCTTTGTTCTTCTCCATTGCATCTTCCTCATTCTTTTTCGCAAATGTCTTCTTTGTTTTTTTGTGTCGCTGTGTCTTCATTCTTCTCCATCACGGTTTCCTGAGCTTCTTCAGTAGCTTAGAACCCAAATTGCTCTGTCTGGGGATAACAGTTACCCCCCTGTTCCCCTGATGACGACCCTGGTGCAAGCCCTTGTTGCTGCCAGCATGGAGAGGCGGGGAAAGCTCCCTTGCGGTCAGGGACAATGGTCCCTTCCAGCAAGTACTCCATAATGGGAAAGTACCAAAATCCCTAGATGATATGATGTTTTATTGAAAGTAGGGATGCATAAGCAAATTAGGATTCTGATTCGGTTTGGCCGTGCAGAAGGATTCGGCCGAATCCTGGATTCAGTGCATCCCTAATTGAAAGGAAAGAGAGGGTTTAAAGCGGTGATTATAAAGTAACCAGAAATCTGGTCCAGCTAAGACTTCCACAATGCCTACATTATTGCAACAGCCTAATCTAAAGCAGCCGTGCACTGTTTTGTAGGACACTTACACTCACAAGAAGTCATTTATGATAACCCTGGACACTAAAGCAAATAAAAGTGTCTGTCATTAAAACCACTGCCTAGTTGCTAGGGTAAGCAGGACCCTAGCAACCTGATTAAATTCCAGACGGATTAAATCATTCAGCATATTGGCTTTGCAACCTCCTTTATATCTCTGTGTAACCAGGATTATCAGCATGGAAAGCCCTTCGCATTGGCAGGGAAAGGGTAAAGTATGTCTGTCTTGACAGCTGGGGGGGGCTGTTTACAATATGTTCAACCCACAAAAACAGAAAACATTGTGTTTTTTGAAGTGGCAGCAAATAACACAGCTGTGGAGGTCACGCACTGCCTCTCTAGTCCTCAGCAATGAAATGATTTTGGCGTTTTTAGAAGAGATGTCGGTTAACCACGATGATCCTCCAAAACAATGTATCCCAGGTGCACCCAAGGGGGCTAGTGAGGGGGTGGGGCACCCTGGGCAAGACTGTGTATTTTGTATTGGCTGCAGGGGAAAAGGAGCAGTGCAGTTGTGTTCAGCCCTTTTATTATAAATAGGGGGTCATTTTCTCCCGAGAGGCATTCAAATCTGGAGCTTAATATACAGCGCCAAGAATCTGTGTCACTCTGGTGCCTGAGCAGTGACAGCTTGACAGCAGGTAATGTATCTCTACTTTATTCATTTGTCACTTGCGGCAATTTAATTTATTAATTTAATTCATTATCTGGCTGATGTATGTTGTTATATATTCATTTCATTGTGATAGTTAATTTTTAGTAAAGTTTGAGCATTTACATGCTGAAGAAAATAACAGAGCATTCTGTCCCAGTGGCTGCACAGATCCTATCTGATCCCCATTGGAAGCAGCAGTTCTGCCCTGCTTTATGGCTGAGATTCTAGCTATCTGTATAACAGAGCATTCTGTCCCAGTGGCTGCACAGATCCTATCTGATCCCCATTGGAAGCAGCAGTCCTGTCCTGCTTTATGGCTGAGATTCTAGCTATCTGTAATAACAGAGTATTCTGTCCCAGTGGCTGCACAGATCCTATCTGATCCCTCAATGCAGTTGTGTCTTGATTATTTATTGTAGCTATCAGAGCTTTTGGATCAGAGTTTTGTCAAATGTGATACTTTGAAAGAGGATTTATATGGTAACAAAATACTGGCCAGTGCTAATTAAAGGGGAAGTTCACATTTTCATTTCTTTTTAGCATTTTATTGGGAACCTTTTCTAAGCACACTATCTAGGGTCGGCCTGGGGGACCCAGGGCCCACCAGGGCTTCTGCCTCAAGGCCCCCCCTCCGGACCCTGGGGGCTGCTGCCTCAGGGCCTCCTGTCCGACAAACCCTAAGCCGGGCATGCGCGTAAGCACACACTCGCACAGGCATGTCAGCACTCACACTGCTTTTTTTTGCCTCAAAGAAACCAAGGGTACGGATCTGGGCCTAACTATGCGGCATCTATCTATCATCTATCTCTCTATCATCTATGTATCTATATATCTGTCTGACTACCTATCTATCTTTTGTTTAATTTATATTTATCCTACAGAATATTTAGATGTATAACAGATACATATGAGAGATAGATACATACTGATTAGATAATAGACAGCTTGTTAGACAAAAATGTAAATATTCTATCTGTCTGTGATCTATATATATATATATATATATATATCTGAATATTTAGCGATATATTAGATGATAGATAGATAGATAGATTAGATAGATAGATAAAGTGAAAAAGATAGAGAGAAAAACAGATGGAGATAGATAGATAGATAGATGGATACAGGTAGATTAGATAACAGACATATTGTTAGGCACACATCTAAATATTTTGTTGTCTTTCTGTCTGTGATCTAATATATTAATATTTATCTGTTAACAGACTCTTTTGATTTTAGATTATCTATCACTATTTAAGTAAATATCTATCTATTATCTAATCTATTGATATTTATCAGTTAACCAAATACTTTGACAAAATTATTGATAAATTAGATAGATATAATGTTAGACAAAAATCTAAATATCATGTTGCATGTTTATCTATGATCTAAGCTTTCAAAATGCATCTGTTAATAGAATATTACATATTACATATCTATATATCTATCATTTATGTGTCTGTTGGAATAGGATTTAAAATCAAAATAATTAATTATTGTCTGTCTATCTCGCTGTCTCTCTTTCTCTATCTATCTATCTATCTTTCTATCTCTTTTTCTCTTTCCAGCTTTATATCCATCTATTTCTCTCTCTATCGCTCTGTCTCTTTCTATCTCTATCTATCTATCTATCTCTCTCTCTCTCTCTCTCTCTCTCTCTCTCTCTCTCTCTCTCTCTCTCTATCTATCTCCATCTGTTTTTCTCTCTATCTTTTTCACTCTATCTTTTTCACTCTATCTATCCATCTATCTATCATTAAACTTCTGGACCGACGGTAAAACATTCTCTTTATGTTATGACCCATGAATCTTGTTCTGGGATTGATTTAGTCTGATATAGGTTGTAAAATGTTTATGATTTTTTGTTTTCTAGGCTCTGGGAAAATGGAGGTGGCATTGCCTAATGTGCCAACTAAAATGCACCATCCATTTACTAAATACTCAGAATGGAAGTTCAAACAGTTTCGAGTGAAATCCTTAGAGAGGAGACCATCTGAGGAGGAAACAGAGGGAAGTGAAGTCTCATACAACAGCTCTCAAGAGACATCCCCTAAGTCTACTGTGGTTTTGGAGGATCTTAGTTTGGGGTCTGCACCACAATCACCTACAAATTTCAAACCACAGCAAAGTGAGAAATCAAATGTGGTAGACAACAATGAAACAGACCTAAAAAGGTTGGAAGAAGAGGCCCACATTACAGTCATACAGCAACTTTGCCGCATTTGCGGTGCCTGTTTTAAAATGGATCAGCAGAACCGGAGCTATCCTGTCCATGGACCTGTGGACAGTGAAACTCAAGACATTCTAAGAAGAAGAGAAAAGAAAGTCACCTCTTGGCCTGAGCTGATCTCCAAGGTCTTCAAGACTGATGTGAGAGCTGATGTAGATACCATTCATCCCACTCAGTTTTGTCATAATTGCTGGACTATAATGAATCAGAAATTCAGCAATATTTCCAGTGAAGTTTATTTCCCCCACAATCAAGCTGTGGAGTGGACACCTCATTCAGCCAACTGTTATGTGTGCCACTCTTCCAAACCCTGGGGCAAAAGAAAGAGCGCACCCCAGCTAAACCCACATAAGATGAAAAAGCGCAAAAGAGGACCCGAGTTTGTCAAAAAGTCCAAAACCTCCTCAGGCAACTCAATCCAATGGAAAAACATGAAAGCTTTTAACCAGATGAAGGACAGCTGCAAGAAGATCCATCTTGATAACAATCTCCTGGTTTTGGACTATCCTTCAGACTTTGTGAAGTCTGTGTCTTGCCTAGTGTGTGAACACATTCTGTCTGATCCAGTGCAAACCTCATGCAAACATTTGTTCTGTAAGATTTGCATCCTAAAATACATTAAGCTTATGGGATGTTACTGCCCATCATGTAAGTACCCATGCTTCCCTACAGACCTAACGGTGCCAGTGAAATCCTACCTGAATGTCCTCAATGCCTTATTACTCAAATGCACTGTGTCTGGATGTGATGAGGAGATCTCTCTTGGAAAATATTCTCACCATATCTCCAAGCATAAAGAAACCAAAGGAAAGGAGGTGTATGCCCATATTAACAAGGGTGGCAGACCCCGGCAGCACCTGCTCACCCTAACTCGAAGAGCACAAAAACATCGTCTCAGGGAATTGAAGATGCAAGTTAAAGCTTTTGCTGACAAAGAAGAAGAAGGTGATGTGAAATCAGTGTGTTTAACACTCTTTCTTCTGGCTCTCAGAGCAAGGAATGAACACAGGCAAGCTGATGAACTAGAAGCCATCATGGAAGGTAGAGGAGCAGGGCTTCATCCAGCTGTTTGTCTTGCCATCAGAGTTAACACTTTTCTCAGCTGCAGTCAGTACCACAAGATGTACAGAACCGTTAAAGCCACAACTGGGAGACAGATCTTTCAGCCCTTGCATGCTCTGAGGAATGCAGAGAAGGCCCTGATACCAGGTTATCATACATTTGAGTGGAGACCACCTCTCAAGAATGTTTCTACTAGAACGGATGTTGGAATTATTGATGGACTCTCAGGGCTAAACCAATCGGTGGATGAGTATCCAGTAGATACAATCTCCAAGAGATTTAGGTATGATGCAGCCCTTGTCTCTGCTTTGAAAGACATGGAAGAAGATATCCTTGAAGGCTTGAAGGCACAAGACCTAGATGACTATGTAAGTGGCCCTTTCACAGTGGTGGTTAAAGAGTCCTGTGATGGGATGGGAGATGTGAGTGAGAAACACGGTAGTGGTCCTCCTGTTCCAGAGAAAGCTGTGCGTTTCTCTTTCACTGTTATGAATATCAGTGTTCCCAACAAAAATGGCCCTGTTAGGATCTTTGAAGAGACTAAGCCAAATTCTGAACTCTGTTGCAAACCTCTCTGCCTGATGCTAGCTGACGAATCTGACCATGAGACCCTAACAGCCATTTTGAGTCCTCTCATTGCTGAGAGGGAGGCTATGAAAACTGCCGAACTTTTGCTGGAAATGGGAGGAATTCTAAGGAATTTCAAATTTTCATTTCGTGGCACTGGGTATGACGAGAAGCTGGTGCGAGAAGTAGAAGGACTTGAGGCATCAGGCTCTCTCTATATCTGCACATTATGTGATGCCACCCGTCTAGAAGCTGCTCAGAACTTGGTGAACCATTCCATAACTAGGAGCCACTGTGAGAACTTACAGCGCTATGAGATGTGGAGGAGCAATCCACACCACGAATCACCAGACGAGCTACGTGATAGGGTCAAAGGTGTCTCTGCCAAGCCCTTTATTGAAACCCTACCATCCATTGATGCTCTGCACTGTGACATTGGAAATGCAGCAGAATTTTACAGAATATTTCAGCTTGAGATAGGGGAATTCTATAAAAACCTCAGTGCCACCAAAGAAGAGAAAAAGAGATGGCAAGCCACTCTTGACAAGCACATCAGAAAGAGGATGAACCTGAAGCCCATTATGAGAATGAATGGGAATTTTGCCAGGAAGCTCATGAGCAAAGAGACAGTTGAAGCAGTGTGTGAACTGGTTCCCTGTGAGGAAAGGCAGGCAGCACTGACAGAACTTATGGACTTATACCTCAAAATGAAACCTGTTTGGCGCTCCTCATGCCCTGCCAAAGAGTGCCCAGAACTGCTTTGCCAATACAGCTTTCATTCCCAGCGCTTTGCAGAGCTCCTGTCCACCAAGTTCAAGTACAGATATGAAGGCAAAATCACCAATTATTTTCACAAAACCCTGGCACATGTCCCAGAAATCATCGAGCGTGATGGCTCCATTGGTGCCTGGGCCAGCGAAGGCAACGAATCCGGCAACAAGCTATTTAGGCGCTTCCGAAAAATGAATGCCAGGCAGTCTAAGTTCTATGAAATGGAAGATGTGCTGAAACACCACTGGCTGTATACATCCAAATACCTCCAGAAATTTATGAATGCACATAATAATCTGAAAAACCAAGGGTTCACTGTAGATCTAGACAATCCTGACCTAGAGCAAAGACTAGAAAGTTCTATGGAATCTTTAGAATCAATGGAATTCTGACTTTAAACTATAGTGTTGGCGTTGTTCTTGTTTTGGCCTCCTGTATTCTAAACAGGTAGAGCTAATCACTCGTACAAAAGAATGGGTGTTTTATTGGAAACAGTTATGGTTAGCTCCCTTCCTACATGTCTAAAGTGGTCCAAGTAAGACAATTATGGTGGCATGTGCAGCTCAGCTATTATTTACAGCTCCATCGTCAGAGTTTAGAGTTGGCATATAGGAAGTGGTCGACTAGCAGTCAGCTGCAGATATGTTGAAGTTAGCAAGACCTTGTAATTCTCCACCAGAAGCAGAAGATATTCAGGGAGAGATGCCTGGAAAATATCATTGTCAGTGTTATTGAATGCGACCGTATAGACGACATTTTACATAGTGTCTTTAGCTAAATTCTTGGAGAATGTTGTTCTTTATGGACATTTTGGTTATATGGTTAGATACTGTGTCATTACAGACTTATTCGGGTTAAGCCCTTCTTTGACAACCAACAATTGCCCCACTTTCGTTTTTAATAAGTTGCTTCAGCCATTCAGGCAAAGGTTCAAGAATATCTAAGACACAAAAGAAGTGTTCACCCCAAATTTTGCTCTAATTGACATCCAAGAGTTTCTAGGAGATAATTCTCCCCAAATGTGGTCCTAACTGACCTTTAGGCTGGGCCTACCATCCAGTAGAATGGAACATATCTACCGTTTGGGAACAATTTATGTAGATATTGGATATTTTGAGACCACAGTTTGGCGGTCAGGAAACAAGCTACATGATACACAGTTAGAGAGATGGGCAACTTTATGCCCAATGGGTTTTGTTTAGATCAGATCCCATGAGTGAAGGTAGCCAAGCGTTGGTCAAGTTGGCAATACCTTCATGGCAACTTACACACAGAAAGTAACAAGCTTTCAGATTTAGCAAAAATGTCCATCAGTCTTTTATTTCCTGTTTACACAATTCATTATTCAGTTTATTGATGACTCACACAGTATAAAAGCACTTTTTATAGCCAGGCATGGAGTAGATCATGTTGTTCATGCAAAACCTTTCAGTAAAACGTTACATTTATTTCAAATTAATGTTCCCTAAACTTAGATTTTAACCTTTTTGTTCATATTTTGTGTACTGTACTATTGTCTGGATAACTGAATTTAATGTTTTAGGGACCATTGCAATTTATTTAGACTCTACCTCTTCCTCACTCTTAGTCACTTTTTTTGGTTAAAACCTTTTTCATTTAACATTGTTATGCTCTACCTCATCCTAATTGCCATTGACTTATTTTGTGGTTTACAAGATGCTGCACTTTGTTCTGAATTTCAGTTGGTGGCTAGTGACAGGTGCATGAGGCAACACAGACATTTTTTACTTGTGTATTTTAGTTGACTTAAAGGAGAACTAAACCTACCCACTAATAAAACCTCTACCCAGTACCCTACATATTCCCCCCCGCAGGGGTGATAACACCTATAAGTGCCCCTAATCCTTTACTCGCCTATAGGTGCAGAGTAGGGATGTGCGGGCCGGC
The DNA here is from genome assembly GCF_017654675.1 of Xenopus laevis. Lineage (NCBI taxonomy): Eukaryota > Metazoa > Chordata > Amphibia > Anura > Pipidae > Xenopus > Xenopus laevis. The sequence continues at coordinate 16,044,413 of NC_054378.1, forward strand.
CCGATACCCACGAGTTGGGTGGGTTTGGGCCAACCTCGCACCCCCATTTGCAGGTGGCGGGTGGGTCCAGGTTGAGCTCTTCTATTGCTCACCCCACCCACCACCTTACACTGCCGGCTTCTGACTTCCTTTTTGTAGGACTTATAGCCCTTCCCCTTTTATGACATCATCGACGGGTCTATAAATGGAAGTCGGAAATTGGGGTCTGGCGGGTGCAGGGAGGCCAGGTGCTGGTCGGGTTTTATACAAATCACACATTACTAGTGCAGAGTAAGTCCAGCTTCTGATGAAGTGACCGTTGTAGTCACGAAACGCGTTGAGCCATGCACTCCCCTGCTCTGCTCATCCGAATTTCTGTGTTTTTAATCAAGTTTAAACAATAAAAGTAGATTTTATACAGTTCTTTCATATAGTGTCTCTATCCAAAGAAGAATCCGGGTCATGCACCTTCAGTATAGAGTCTGCTAGCGACATCTTCCGGCTCTTCGGATTTCTTCGGGAAGTAAACACAGTATTGGCGCATGCGCAGTTGGAGCAGTCTTCCGGTTCGTAGCAACTGCGCATGCGCCAAAAGTGCCAAAAGGAAGGAAGAGGACCCAAAAAAATCCAAAGAGCCAGAAGATGGCGCTCATGAGCTCCACTTAGCTTACTCTGCACCTATAGGCGAGTAAAGGATTAGGGGCACTTATAGATGTTATCACCTCTGCGGGGGGAAGCGGGGGCACTATGTAGGGTACTGGGTAGGGGTTTTATTAGTGGGGGGTTGAGTTCTCCTTTAAATGGATTTTATCTAAATGTATTTCCATACTATTAACTCAAACTTACAGTTACTCAGGGTTTATAAAGCTGCAGTTAATACATTCTGTAGCCATATCAGTCCAAGTCTAAGAAGCTGACCAGGCTCCCTTTCTTTGCTTTCATAGCATAAGGATTGAAACTGTTCAAGGTGTTTGACATCCAGAACTGAATGCCATCTGTGAATCCAGTCTGAAGCAATAGTTTCATAAGGGTCACAAACTCTTTGGTGGTGGTAATATGTCAAAGGTTCTCCAGAGGGGAAAATCCACACTTCCCAGGACTTTCTAACAAGCAAATAGAAAGCTTTGGAATTCCCTTCTGGGAAATTCCACTTTCATCATCTTGTTTTCTTTTTGAAGTGAGACTGGTTCAGCACCCTTACAGCACTGACACCATAAAGAGAAGCATTTGAAATACTGTTATCCGGAATGCTCGGACCTGGGGTTTTCCGGATAACAGATCTTTCCGTAATTTGCCTCTTCATACCTTAAGTCTACATACCTTAAGTAAATAAACCCAATAGGCTGGTTTTGCTTCCAATAAGGATTAATTATATCTTAGTTGGGATCAAGTACAAGATACTGTTTTATTATAACAGAGAAAAAGGAAATCAGTTTTAAAAATTTGGGATTATTGAATAAAATGGAGTCTATGTAAGACGGCCTTTACATAATTTGGAGCTTTCTGGATAATGGATCCGAAATAATTTAAAATTTTTAATAATAATTTCCTTTTTCTCTGTAATAATAAAACAGTATCTTGTACTTGATCCCAACTAAGATATAATTAATCCTTATTGGAAGCAAAATCAGCCTATTGGGCGATTTTCAAGTAGCTAAGGTATGAAGATCCAAATTACGGAAAGATCAGATTATCTGCAAAACCCCCTTCCAGACCATTCTGGATAACAGGTCCCATAACTGTACTGGATTTTTCAAGAAAACCTTTTGATATTCTACTTTTTTTTTTTAAATAAATCTGAAACATTTTATTCTTGATATTGTTCCTCCTTATTTTGTAATCATTTAAGTTTTTTGTTGTTGTTGTTATAAAGCGAATTGTACCCCCTCTTTTAGGAGTTATCGTTGGTAGTAGCATTCAATAAAAATTCTCTTAGGGGTTATTTATCAAAATGTTCATGATTTATTGCTGAGATTGCTGCTACATAATCTCACTATAAACTGTATTTGTTGTTGCATGTTTTTTTCTTTTTTTTAATAAAGATTTGAATCTGAAATTTGAATTTAAATGTGTACTTGCATTATTTAACACATTTTACATTCCCAAAGTGGGAAATGAAATCCGAATATGGGTGTGGGTTATACTCTCTGGATCGCTTGGGGAATTTCTATAATGAGGATCCTTGTGCCTTAAAAGATTTTAAAAAATTATTATTTTACAATCAGCACAGATTTATGCTAGTTAAAAGTTGCCACCAAGTACAGGTATAGGAGCTGTTATCCAGAAGACTCTGAATTACGGGAAGACCATCCTCCATAGACTCCATTAATAAATCACATTTCTAAAAATGATTTCCTTTTTCTCTGTTACAATAAAACAGTACTTTGTACCTGAACCCAACTAAGATGTAACTGATATTATTGGAGAAAATCCTATTGGGTTTATTTAGGGGCAGATTTATAAAGGGTTGAATTTCGAGTTCATGGCAGTTATTTAAAACTCCCATAAATTCGAATTCGACCAATTACAATTTTTTTTTAAAAATTAGAATTTTCGAAACTCGGGCGAATGGGATTGACTCGAATGTGAAAAAAACTTGAATGTCAGTAAGGCAGCAAACAACTCCCAATTGATCTCAGGACATTCCCCAATAGGCTAAAACAGCAATTCAGCAGGTTTAAGGTGGCAAAAAGTCAAATTTAAGTTCTTAAAGGGCCAGTGTATCATTAATTTTGAAAATCAAATTTGAATTTTTAAAAATAACTCCAATCTAATTTTAACAACTAGTCGAATTTGACAGTTTTGGCCATAAAAAAACTCCCCATGGCTACACATCAGCTTGTTTATATAAACTATAGCAGTACTTGAATGGCTGCCCCCATGGCTACACAGCAGCTTGTTTATATAAACTATAGTAGTACTTATCTGTTTTCTACTGTGTATCCTTGTGCTTGAATGGCTGCCCCCATGGCTACACAGCAGCTTGTTTGTATAAACTATAGTAGTACTTATCTGTTATCTACTGTGTATCCTGTGCTTGAATGGCTGCCCTTATGGTTACACAGCAGCTTGTTTATTTAAACTATAGTAGTACTTATCTGTTATATACTGTGTATCCTTTTGCTTGAATGGCTGCCCCCATGGCTACACAGCAGCTTGTTTATATAAACTATAGTAGTACTTATCTGTTTTCTACTGTGTATCCTGTGCTTGAATGGCTGCCTCCATGGCTACACAGCAGCTTGTTTATATAAACTATAGTAGTACTTATCTGTTATCTACTGTGTATCCTTGTGCTTGAATGGCTGCCCCCATGGCTACACAGCAGCTTGTTTATATAAACTATAGTAGTACTTATCTGTTTTCTACTGTGTATCCTGTGCTTGAATGGCTGCCCTTATGGTTACACAGCAGCTTGTTTATTTAAACTATAGTAGTACTTATCTGTTATATACTGTGTATCCTGTGCTTGAATGGCTGCCCCCATGGCTACACAGCAGCTTGTTTATATAAACTATAGTAGTCCTTCTGAAGCAAATACACCAGTTTTACCAGTGCATGCTAACAGTATATTTTATGTTAATTACTTTAAAATGCTTTTTGGTGTCACTGCTCCTTTAAAACCTCTATCCATTCCCAGTATCTCTCTGTATCGACCTTTACATTACAACTGTATTTTCTTTATGGTAAAAGTTGTCTTGATATCCATCTGATCATACTCAGGTTGGGCAGGTTATTCATAAAATGTAAAACAGTCCAGCAACCTACTAACTGCTAATTTTTTGTACAGGTATAGGATACAGTATCTGGAAATCTGTTATCCAGAAAGCTCCAAATTACGGAAAGGCTGTCTCCCATAGGCTCCATTTTATCCAAATAATCCAAATTGTTTTTAAAAAAATTATTTTTTCTCTGTAATAATAAAACAGTAGCTTGTACTTGATCCCAACTAAGATATAATTAATCCTTATTGGAGGCAAAACCAGCCTTTTGGGTTTATTTAATGTTTACATGATTTTCTAGTAGACTTAAGGTATGAAGATCCAAATTACAGAAAGATCTGTTATCTGAAAAGCCCCAGGTCCCAAGGTATGAAGATCCAAATTACTATAGGTTATCCAGAAACCCCAGCATTCTGGATAACAGGTCCCATACCTGTAAGAGCAAATGAGGGTTATGCAAACGCACTATGAGAAGTCAGGCTCTGTATGGACATAAACACACACCATTTTTGTAAAACCATTTTATTCAGAGTTCAAAAAGCAAAAATAACAAATACATCTGACACACATTTTGGGCTTGTTACATCTACATTTGGTCAAGCTTCTTGCCAACTACTTCTCATACATCTGCTACGTATTGAATGCAATGCAAAGCAAAATGCTAAGCCCAGTCCATAAATACATCCACAGAGGAAAATTTAATCTGTCATACATCCTATAATCCTATATTTAACTATAAAGTAGACTAACGGCAAAATAGGGAGTCTACACAGTGGCGTAACTAGATATTACTGGGCCCCACAGCAAATTATTTCTCAGGCTCCCAAAATGTTTAGGGGTTGACTTGTTTTACCAGTATTTATTCAAATTGTATATGATATAGGGCCTCAGGGGGCAGGATATGGTCCTTCAAGGAATATTTATGGTCCTCAGATTTGTCTCCACTTGACCTTGGCATTTAAGTATAATATAAGTATAATCATATCGTATATAGGGTATATTGGATATTTCACCCACTATGTAGAAAAAGCTGGACCAGTGGCGTAACTACCTGCACCCGTTTAGGCCCACCAGAGAAGTAAGAACTATGCAGCTTCCTTCGTACACACTCTCCGCCGGTAAAAGAATTTGTGTCTGGAATGGGTGGGGGGCTTGGTTGCACATCCTACGCCCGGGCCCAGTCTGGGTTAGTTACGTTACTGAGCCGGACAACACTGCTCTCAGCAATGGGCCAAACCCAACTTACTCAAACAGGCGCCTGAGGAAAGATTTCTTGACTGCTGAAAGTCTATTGATTGTTGTTCTTTTGCGAACGGATTTCAATGAAGTCTTTTTTACAGGCGGGGTCTTCTCTGGTGTTTGCACCCCCCTCGCTACCTCAACATGTTCATTGCAGAAGTACTTGATGTTGTTTTGAGACAGGTATTTGAGCATGGTCTCTGATAGATCCATGCACTGCGAATGCACCCAGTGGCCGCCATCTTTGGAGCAGAAGATCATGGATGGCTTGTTGAGCTCCGTGGAATAGAAAGGCTCCCAGGTGTTTCTATCCATATCACAGTCAGGGCAACACTTGATCCAGTATCCAGTTACTGATTCATCGTCTTCATCGTCTTCATTGTAAGTATCCTCGTCAAAAATGTTCCCGTCTCTGTTGAATGTAAATTCTTCAGAGTCTTCGAGAGGCATGGAATCTTCTTGTTCCTCCGTCGATCCCTGGCTACACGTCTGCAGCGCTGGATCATTATCTCCAAAATTTAGTACGTAAAAGAAAAAACTGCAGTCCGTGCTTTGATGCTTATTGTCTACTGGGATGCCAAATAAAACTGCCCCTTTTCCCATATCAGCACCAAACCAGGTCTTGCTGTGTTTAATTTCCCCGGTCCAGTCTGGGGTCTCTATTTCTTGAATGTCAATGGTTTCATCATCCAGAAAAACTCCATTGCATATAAGTCTTTTCTGGCTATCAGACTCGTATCCCCCCACAATGACAAACTCATCGGGGCTGGTCTGAGTTACTATGGAGCTAGAGAAAGATATCTTGCTGTTTATGACTGTGCAAGATACAGCCGGGCTTCCAAGCGGCAGATCCACTTTTATCTTGTAGACATTGGGAGGCCTAAAATTGTTCCCCAACGAATGACCCCCAAAAATGTAGACTGTATCATTTCTTGCTAAAGAAACATGGAAGGAAAGTCCATCCTGAAGCTCTCGAAGGTTAAAGCTGGTAGAACACCCAAATTGGAGATCAATAAGGTAAACCAATGGTTCACAATCAATGACGTTGTTCCAGTTTTCAGTGGTTCTTTGATTTAACGGCATATAGGACCTTCCACCGAACATCACAACCGCATTCTTGCCCCTGCTAAAAACTACATTCATAGAATGACCATACCTAGCTTCAGGGACGTCTCCTGCTAGATCCTTTTCTGAGCAACAGAGTGAAAATCTCTTATTGACTGGAAATGCCATGGTCATAATGTATAGTTTATGAGAGATCTCATTATTTGGGGTCTTTCCTCCATGTATGAGGTATTGTGTGATCTCCCCACCTTGACTGGCTGAGAAGCTGCACACAGCTGGATGCCTAAGTGGAGGGAGATAGCAGGAGTCATTGGTAAATGTGGCAGGCCGGAGCTTTAAATCATTGTTTTTGAGATCCAACAGGAAAACCCCAGTAGGGCAGGAACGTTTAGGCCAGCCTTTCTGCCCTAAGTAAAAGACATGGCTGCTAAAATGAAGCAAAGAGAACCCAGGCTGGATCAGTGATGTGTTACTCCCAGGCGTTACTATCCGGAGGGTCATCACAGCAACTGTGTAGGTCTGCAAAAAGAAAGAAAAAAGTCATAAGATGCTACATTATTTGCCAACACAGTCTAAACTATTAATAACAGTGAACTGGGCTATTAAGTATGATATAATGGTTGTTGAGTTATTAGGCTTTTTATTCAGCAGCTCTCCCGTTTGCAATTTCAGGTTGTTAGAGTTCAAATTACCCTAGCAACCATGTACTGATTAGAATAAGAGAATGGAATATAAATAGGAGAGGCCTGAATATAAAGATGAGGAATTAAAAGTAACAAAAAGGGGCAAATTAAAGAAGGGTGGAATTGAAGATTTGAATTTTCGATTTTTTTTTATGGTTCAAACTGTTAAATTAGACTAGGGAATTATTCAAGCTTGATTCGAAATTTTTTAAAAATTCAAATTGATTTTTGAGATTGATCATATTCGAATTTGACTTTTTAAGATGGGGTCAGTGACCTCCCATTTGAGTCAGAAGAAGGCAAATAATTAAAAAATGATAAAAAAAAAAAAATGAAGGCCAAATGAAAAGTTGCCTGAAATGAGCCAGTCTATAACATACTAAAAGTTAAGTTAATGTAAAGGCGAATCACCTCTTTAATGCTAATGTAACACTCCCTGGTATGTCTAGCCACAAATAAGCAGCAGTGGCTGATGATTCCTTTCTGTAAAAGAAATATATTTAATTCTTTTTTTTTTTGTAACTTATGTTTTATTAGCAAGTTTTTCAGTAAATAAAGCACTTAGTGGTACATACAAACAGCAAAGTAATGCATATGTCACAGGTTAGTGCAAAACAACATAAAAAAAAAGAAAGTAAAAAGGAGCTCCGATAGGAGCAAAAGACATTGTAGTGCAACAGGCATTTGCATAGGTTAAATGGAAGGCAGGCATAATCTTGGGCTATGATAAACTACATACATATTGGGGAACAAAAAGAGCAATGAGGAGGTGGGCTCAGGCGTGGAGATAGAGCCAGTTATAAGACCAAAGGGACATGGGTATATTTAATTCTTTTAATCAGAAACCTCATAGTTTTCCACATAGCCATTGGAATCTGGGGGCCATGGCTTGGTCTTCCAAATTTGTGCCCCTGGTTCAGATTTTTCAGTGTGGAAGGGCGGTAATGAGTTAAAGCTGCATCAGCATTAGTAAGCATGGATTAGTAAGCATTTCAGAGTCAAGGAGTAGTGATGGGCAAATAAATTCGCCAGACATGAATTTCTGGTAAATTTCTGCGTTTCGTCGCAAGCAAATTAACTGCAGTGCTGGATCATTATCTCCAAAATTTAGTACGTAAAAGAAAGCGAAACTGCGGCGACAATTCACTGGTGGAAAATCAGCTAAATCAAAAAAAAAATTGGCGTGCGTCAAAATTGTCACGAGCATAAAAATTGTTGCACGTCTGAATTATTCGGACGCCCGTTGACTTTAATGCATTTGGACTAAATAGTCGTGCGTATATGGGATTTTCGAAGGGAGAGGCGTAGGCATGTGCTGGGATTCCCTGGCATTTCTGGTACACAGACGCCCAAACAGACCCCCATCTGCCCAATAGTATTTTTCTGAGCCAGGCCAGTAAAACTCCCCTTAAAGAGGTTGTTCACCTTTGAGTTAACTTCTTTGTATGATGTAGAAGAAAGCGATGTTCCAATATAATTTGCAATTGGTTTTCATTTTTTATTATTTGTGGGTTTTGAGTTATTTCGATTTTTATTCAGCAGCTCTCCAGTTTGCAATTTCAGCAATCTAGTAGCAACCATGCACTGATTTGAATAAGAGACTGGAATATGAATAGGAGAGGCCTGAATAGAAAGATGAGTAATAAAAAGTAGCAATAACAATACATTTGTAGCCTTACAGAGCATTTGTTTTTTTAGATGGGGTCAGTGACCCCCCATTTGAAAGCTGGAAAGAGTCAGAAGGCAATGGCAAATACAGTAATTAAAAAAACTATAAAAAAAAATAAATAATGAAGACCAGCTGAAAGGTTGTTTAGAATTAGCCACTCTATAACATACTAAAAATTAACTTAAAGTGATACTGACACTAAAAATTTGAGTTCAGAATATTAATCTAAATGAAAAGTTACCTATAGGTCAAGTTGAGTTTTTTTTCTGCTTTTGTATGTAATTGTTACTTGAAGTTCCTAAACCTGGCTGTTTTGTCAACCTGATTGTCCCTTCTTAACCTGCCAGTTTCTAATGCTAACAGACTATTGCTGCACAAATATGGCAGCCCCCTCATAGGGAAAAAAGGGGGTAAGAAAGGTAACGTAAAAATGTCAGGCAAATACTTTTATGGCAAAATTATAACTAGCATTCAACGACAATCTTAAGATAGATATAATTATGATAGGTATTATTTCCTGGTGTCAGTATCTCTTTAAAGGTGGACCACCCCTCTAATGCAGCTGGTGATGCCCCAGACTCACCCAACTCTGTATTTCAGGTAATTTTCACAGTGACAGGCAGATCACTATGGGGCAGATTTGTTGAATTTTGAAGTTAAAAATACTTTGAAATTTGACCATCGAATTGAAATACTTCGACTCGAATATCGAACGATTAAATCCTTCGAAACGAACGAAGGATTCGAAAAAAAACTTAGAAAACTGCTCTAGAAGGTCCCCATAGGCTAACATAGCACTTTGCCAGGTTTAATTTGGCGAAGTATTGAAGTCGAAGTTTTTTTAAAGAGACAGTACTTCGATTATAGAATGGTTGGATATTCAAACTATTTTACTTCGAATCAAATTCAAAGTCGTAGTAGCCTATTCGATGGTCGAAGTATCCAAAAAATTTCTTTGGAATTCAACGTTTTTTTACTTAGAAAATTACCTCAAATTCACTTCAACCCTTGATAAATCTGCCCCTCTATGTGCAACAGACTCTTGCTGAATTGTCCTATTCTCTGCACCGGTGTAAAACGTACTTTCACATATATTCATTTATTTTTTAGACTTTTTTCCACTCCACTAATTGTGCTATTTTTGGGCTACTTTTGAAGTGCCTCTTGGCTAGTTTTGGGCTGGTTCTGAAAATTAGACCTGGCAACCCTGCTGTCGGTAGGTGGCTTACCTGCTGACCTACCTAGTTGCTTTCAGGGGTTGCCCAGTTCCTTAGAACATAAAATCTATGGGCTGATGTTACAAGAGAACCTTAAAATGCTGTTTGTAATAAGTCATCTTCCCTTGGGAATGGAGTTCAGACGGATTTCTATAATAGACACCACAGCCCTGTCTGCCGTCACATTGAAAAAGGACTTGGAATTTTCCTTGTTGTGCATTGAATCCTCAATATACAGGGACAAGGTTAGTGACTTTGGAGGCTTTGGTCTTTAGTAGGGAGCCTGCTAACTTCCTCATGCCCATCTGGTTGCCAGGATGATTGTCCTTAGAAACCTGCTTCCTCTTGGTTGGGGGGGGGGTTGGTTTCTTTGTTTCACTAATTAATGTCAGTAAATCTACAAACCCTGGCATTATCCGGCCAATCAGATGTATAACTGAGAATATTTGACCCCATTTAAAGGGACAGTAGCATCAAAATGGGTTTTATATACACTCAAAGGACCAGTGATTTTTTTGTCCTATACAGATATATCAAGTAAAATTGCTGCCACGTTCAGTAATTTGTTTATCTCTTGCCCAAACAAATCCCCAACCTAATCCATTGCATTTAATGGAGCCTTAGATGAGACATATTCACAGCCTGCCCTCCAAAGGGAGGAATATCATTCATGGCTCTGATAAACACATATAAGAAAAGTCCTTCCTTGTTCCAATATGACAGTTGCTGGACAGACAGATAGAACATATACAGGTATGGGATCCGAAAAACCCGTTATCCGGAAAACTCCATATAACAAAAATGCTGTCTTCCACAGACTCCATTTTATCCAAATAATCTAGATTTTTAAAAATGATTCCCCTTTTCTGTGTAATAATAAAACAGTAGCTTGTACTTGATCCCAACTAAGATATAATTAATCCTTATTGGAGATAGGCAAAACCAGCCTATTGGGTTTATTTAATGTTTACATGATTTTCTAGTAGACTTAAGGTGTGAAGATCCAAACTACAGAAAGATCTGTTATCTGAAAAGCCCCAGGTCCCAAGCATTCTGGATAACAGGTCCCATACCTGTTTATATATACAGTATATAATATATATATATCCATCCAGAAAAGATCAGTACTCTCAGGTCTTAAAACTACAGTTGTATTGTTAAAACAGTTTAGGACCAATGTTTTGGCCTACTCTACAATTCTAATATATACTTGTAGGAAAATGTTAATAAATTAAGCTGTAATGTATGAGCGTGACATACCTGGTATCTCTGTAGGACCCTGTTTGAAGTCTGTTCTTCCCTCTGTGCTCTATGAGAAATGGTGAGACCAGGAAGCAGCCCCAGTGCCTGGGTGCAGATGTGTTACTGCCTGCACTGATGTGGCTAACGGCCTGTGACTGCTTAACTCACAAGCTCATCTTGCCATGACTTGCTTAACCCTTTCACTCATACATTTCGGGACAGTTGTTAGGGTTGCGGAGAGAAGACATTTTCAATGGAGCCACAGACTGAAACTGGGTGAAAAAGTAGCAAAATTACACATAGGGGGTTATTTATTAAAATTTCGGAAAATATCTTCTATAAACTATTCCGGCCAAATCCACACAGGTTTTTCCCCCCTTATTTATCAATACATTTCTCCAAAAATTTCCTGTGCAGAAAAAAACTTGCATCATACAAATTTTTCAGATTATCCTCCTAAAAACTAAGATTTTTTTCTGATTTTTGACCGAAAACCACAAAGTCTTCGGATTATTGCACGAAACCCAGCGCAGATCAGGATAACTTCGGGACTTCTCCCATTGACTCGGCAGGTCTGAGTTGGAGTACTTGTTTATACGGACTTTTAACACTCTATTGGTTTAATAAATTCTGAAAAAATGAAGATTTTTTTTCTCTAAAAATTCTGACTTTTTTGTATTTCAACTCAACAGTCAAAAAGTCAGCATTCCTAACTATCAATGCACTTTCTATACATTTAATTCAGTTCAACCGATAACCTGGTATTATTATCTAAAAATGCAAGTATCACAGAAACAGCAAACAAACAGTAAATTGATGCAAAAGTGCTCAAATAAGAAGCCCATGTAAAAGTAAATCAGGTCAACTTTTGGCTTTATATACCCTTAGCGATATACCTAACACAAAGAGTGACACTTTTTACTTATTATTTAAAACTGCAGAGCTGATGCCAGTCAATGTGCCTGGTTATCAATTCCATTACTATTACATATTGGGGAAGGTTATGTTTTAAAAGACAAGAAAAAGCATATAAAGGGGTTGGGAACCAGTTGGGACCCTGGTCCAAGGGAAGCATAATATTAATACAGGAATGGGGCCTGTTATCCAGAATGCTCGGGACCTAAGGGTTTCTGGATAATGGATCTTTCTGTAATTTGGATCTCCATAGCTTAAATCTACTAGAAAATCATGTAAACGTTAAAAAACCCAATAGGCTGGTTTTGCTTCCAATAAGGATTAATTATATCTTAGTTGGGATCAAGTACAAGCTACTGTTTTATTATTACACAGAAAAAGGAAATCACTTTTAGAAATCTGGATTATTTGATTATAATGGAGTCTATGGAGACGGCCTTTCCATGTAAACTAGTACACAGGTGTGTGTATGTGAATGTGTGTGTGCTTATGTAGGTTACAGAAAGGCTGCACGTGTTTAAGGAGCGTTACAATGTCCCTTCTTCCAACCCTAAGAAGGATCTGGGCCCTTACACACAGGTGTCTGTACCTGATTTGTGTGTCTTTAAACCACATGGCAACAAAGGAATGAAATGATCTAAATGTTCCTGTGGGTCTGACTCTGTAGCCCAACTCCAAACAGAACATAAACACAGAATAAGAGCAAATATAGCCAGGAAGGTAGAGGTGAATGGGAACATACCCTCGGGAGAGTAATAATGAGGGTATAAATTGCCCAGAAGTAAAAATAGGTGGGATATAGTCGTTAAAGCAGGGGGTGAGTAATAATGAAGGAGAATAAAGCCTTGATGAAATAGGTGAGCTAGAATATACCAAAAGTAGAGAGTTGAATCTGTAGTCTAATGTCTAATCTGTAGATCAGTTTTTGTACAATATTGTTCCACAGTAGACTGCCCCATGGACCCCAAAGCGAGGCACTGCTTGTATTGACCCTAGCTGCCACCAGTACAGCCCATGAAGGGATGCTGGGAGTAGTAGTGTAACAGAAGTTGAATACAAGATGTAAGTTATGGAAATTATTATTTGAGCTGACGGCCACCTACTTGATACAGATGGTGCTAAATCATCCCTTTGTATAACTTGAAAGCATGAAAACCAAAACATAAGCCACCGTTTCCTTCCCTCAACCACCTCCATTTGCATATAAACCACCAAAAAAAGTGTGGTTAGTTCACTGTGCCTGCTGCCTCCCACAGGGGATTAGGACACCGGTCTCAGCCTACAAGTGCCTAAAAGACACATATAGAGGCTCATTTACCAATATTAGTGCTAAATTGCAACAGAACAGTTACCCACAGCCTCGAATCAGTCAATTGCTTTCATTTTCGAACATGTAGTAGCCTAAGTTCTGATTGGTTGCTACTGGCAACTGCACTAGTGCAATTTAGCATCTGTGTTGGTAAATTAACCCCTATAGTCTCAAAAAATAGTATTTACCCGTAATTGCCCGCCAATTAATCTTAGACCAGGGGCCACTCTCAGTACTATTTTTCTTCCTCTCCTCACTCAACCTCTATTCTCCTAGTCTCTTTACTTTACTATAATTATTTTTCCATCTATTGATCTTCTTTGTTCTCATAGAAATAGGGAATGGCCATGAAATAGGCCTAATGTTTAGCAGCATGAGGGTCACTGACACCTGGGCCCACTGGGACTTTTCCTGGTATCCCTGTGGGCCAGTCCGACACTGAGATAGCAGAGCAGAGTGATGGTGACTTTAGGCTAAGATGGCACTTTTATATCACAGTTGTCTGAGTTTTGTGTGTTGTGCTTTCTCTCCCTCTCTCTCTCTCTCTCTGTCTCCCATATCAGCTCCTATATGTAAAGTAGAGTCCTGTGCAAAACCAGCAACCCACATTTTTACCAGTTTGGACCTGCAACCTGCTAGCCATCAAGAAACAGTAAGTGCTGTCGTTGTAAACCGGAAGTGACATTATTAGAAGTAGGTGTGGTCAGGAAAAACATTTTTAAAACACGCGTAAAGGAGTAAAACTCGATATTGATAAGACCTGCAACCCAACCCACACACTGTCAACCCGCATCTGTAACCGCACCCGAAAGTTCTATCTGCAGATTACCCTCTTTTTTTAGGGTTACCCACGGGTATCCGACCCACTGCAGGTCTCTGATGTAAAAGAAGGCAGTATGGGTTACAGTACAGCAACTATACAGTATCTGAGTTGAGAAATATATGTTGCAAGATTCAGTGGGGAAGAGAGAAGAGCCTCGTATATTGGGCAGCAAGTAGAAATGAGCAGCAAGCAATGCTTTATGCAGAATGTCTGGATAAACAGAAATGTGCTCAGCAGTTATATTATTATTATTTATAAACTCCAACCAGGCCCAGACTGGCAATCTGTGGGTTGTGGCAATCTGTGGCTGAGGGGCTGCTATAAGGTGCCATAGAAAGTCAGTATTTAGTGGGCTGTTCGGGCCTCTATGTGGGTTGATTGGGCCTCTGTGTACCTGAAATGGCAGGGCCTATTTTAATTCTCAGTCCGGACCTGACTCCAACATATTCTGTAGTGCTGAACAGAATGACCCTACATACCTTGATGTTGCTACATGTCGTGCCACCAGGGGTGAATTGATGTACAGGCTCCCCAAGGCTGCCCAGTGTAATCAGGAGTCCATCTAGAGTTTTTTAAATTATTATTTCTATTTTCTTTTCTTTTAATATTTATGTTTATTTGTGCTGCTGGGCCTGCTCAGGCAGAGATGAAGGCAGGCAAGGCTGTGGCGAACACTGAACCTGACCCAATAGAGAGAGCTTGGGTGCCCGGATCTGTATGCATCCAGCAGTAGCCAAGAAGGGGGTCTGTGAATGTAGCCCACGGGGGCCCACATTTAATAACTTTGCCACTGAGTGCTGCAGACAGGCAAAACCAGCATGGCCATACACAGGACCATACAGATGAGGGGGCCCCTGACAATTCAGGGAAGTTGGGGCGGGGGTTACTGTAATCTCCCTTGGTTCATTTACATTCATTCCCAGACAATATCAATTAAAAGGAAATGCATCACATAGGGGATTATTTATTAAAGTCTGAATGCCAAAAACTCAAAAAAATTGAATTTTCAGTGCAAAAAAAACCTTTTTTTTGTGGAAAAAGTCCTAATCTGAAAATTTGGCATCTCAGACCTACCGAGGTTGTATATACAGTAAGTCAATGGGAGAGGTCCCTATCTTTTTTGGGGGTTTCTGTGGTCTGCTCTGGAATTAGCCTGAAAATACAGCTATTTCTGACTTTTTGGCCAAAAATCCCAAAAATTCCAGCTTTGCGATAAAAACCTGAAAAAAAATCGAGAGATTCAGGAAAAAACTCATGCGATTTGGAGTTTTGCTCGTATTTATCGAGTTTGTCCAGGATCAGATTAAATTGTGCTTTTTTAATAATAAATAAGGTCCAATCGTGGATTATAGTTTGGTTGGACTTTTTTTTATATAAATACTCAGAAAAGTTTGGATTTTGATCAATAAGGCCCTACATGTACCCGTAGGACTACAGGGTGCTGTGGTGTAACTAGAAATTACTGGGCCCCATTGCAAATTATCTTTCGGGACCCCAAAATGTCTAGAGATTGAACTGTTTTACCAATATTTAATTAAAATGTATATGAATTAGGGCCCCTAAACTTCCTGGGCCCCCTGCAGCTGCAGGGTCTGCTTCCTCTGTAGTTGTGCCACTGGGTACAGTATAAGAGCCATGCTATGGGGGTTGTTTATTAAAGTTCGAATGCTGAAAACTTGAAAAATTCAAGGTTTTTTTTTACTATGAAATCTGAATGTTTGGTGAAAAAAAAACCTACATTTTTTTGTGATTTATTATACCCCGAGGATGATAAAAGACCAAATCCGAAAATACTCCAGCCACTCGGGCACTCGATTCATAGGGAGGATGGCACGGGTACCCATCCTGTACCAGGGCCCGCCGACAATTAGTTACCCCACTGCCTCTAATGTACTTGTAAAGTGTAATCATGTCCCCTCGCAACCCCAACCTTGACAGTCTACCCTCATAATTAAAGTCTTCCATCTCTCTAAACCAGGGGCATCACCGCTATGCTAAGGATATATGCAGCGCCTACATTTGTCAGCAACTTTTTTCAAGAATGAACACACAGAGTAAAATTAGAACCAAATCTGATGAGCACCTTGAGAATTCACTGAGAATTGCAACTACTTCCATTCAACCAGATATTGATACATTCGTTTCTCAAACACAATGTCAAAAATCCCAGTAGGTTTATGACGCCCTCTTTTCTTTTACTTTTACAAAATAAATCAAAAGCTAGCGTTAGTGTTAGTGTGTATTTCGAGTGTGGCCCCAGAACATTTTTCTTCTTCCAATGTGGCCCAGGGAAGCTAAAAGGTTGGACACCCCTGCTTTAACCAGTTTAGTTGCACTTAGTCTCTGCACTCTATCCAGCTCATTTATATGCCTCTTAAAGGAGAATTCAACCTTGTTTGGAAAAAACCCCATACCCCCCACCCCAGGTAGACCCCCCTCCCTCCAGGAGGTTAACTACCCCCCCCCCCGGGGAGGAGCGTCTACCTGGGGTGGGGGGTACGGGGTTTTTTCCCGAACAGGTTGAATTCTCCTTTAAGGACTGAAGTCCAAAACTGCACTGCATGCTCCAGATGAGGCCTCACCAGGGACATACTGTATAAAGAGGCAAAATTATGTTTTCATCACTTGAGTTTATGCCTTTTTTTATGCAAGACAGAACTTTATTTGCTTTAGTAGCCACAGAATGATACTGCCCAGAATTAGACCACGTGTTATCCAAAAAACCTCCTAGATCGTTCTCAGTTCAGGAAACCCACAACACACTGCCATTTAGTGTATAACTTGCATTTATATTATTTTTGCCAAAGTGCATAACCTGCATTTATCAACATTAAACCTCATTTTCCAGTTTGCTGCCAATTTTTCCAATTTAGACAAATCACTCTGCAAAGTGGCAGGATCCTGCATGGAACCTATAGTTCTGCACAATTTAGTATCATCTGCAAAAATAGAAACAGTACTTTCAATGGCCACCTCCAGGTCATTAATAAACAAGTTGAAAAGCAAGGGACCTAGTACAGAGCCCTGCGGTACTCCACTAACAACACTGGTCCAATAAGAAAATGTTCCATTTACCACCACTCTTTGTAGTCTATCTTTTAGCCAGTTCTCTATCCAGGTACAAATACTATGTTCCAGGCCAACATTCCTTAATTTAACCAGTAACCTTCTGTTCTATTGTCTCCTACCTGTATGTAACTGTACTGTGCATCTAGGCTGGTGAAATCTTGTATCTGCGGGAGACAATGGCACTATAGAAATAATAATAATCTCACTTAAAGGAGAAGGAAACCCAGTCGGCTCAAAAACCCTCCCCCCTCCCCTGTGTTGCTTCCCCTCCCTCCTCCCCCTGGCCTACCTGTCTCGCTGGGCAAATGCCCCTAAATTGTTACTTACCCTTCTGCGCAGGTCCAGTCTACGGAGTTCACCGACGCCATCTTCTTCCAATCGATCTTCTTCCTGCTTTGACCGGCATTTTGGCGCATGCGCAGTAGGAGCATTTCACTGGTACGGATCTACTGCGCCAAAAGTCACGAAGTTTTCCTTCTTCGTGACTTTTGGTGCATGCGCAGTAGATCCGTACCGGCGAAATGCTCCTACTGCGCATGCGCCTGTCAAAGCAGGAAGAAGATCGATTGGAAGAAGATGGCGTCGGTGAACTCCGTAGACTGGACCTGTGCAGAAGGGTAAGTAACAAGTTAGGGGCTTTTGCCCAGCGAGACAGGTAGGCCAAGGGGGAGGAGGGAGGGGAAGCAACACAGGGGAGGGGGGGGAGGGTTTCTTGCGCCGACTGGGTTTCCTTCTCCTTTAAGTAACCTGCAAGTACTCCAAGGAGAGTAAATAGGAATTCTCCCCAAATCTCATTCTAAGTGGCCTTCACGCTGAGCCACGCCATTCCCCCAAGCTAAAGACCCTAGTCAGCAGCACCCTATGCAACCCTAGGCAAACTCAAATAGATACATTGGTGAGACAGAATATTTTAAAAAAAATTTCTTTTAACTTTTCTTTTAATTCTTTAGGCAAACAGGTTTGGAGAGGCTTTGCTCCAAACCTGTTTGCCTAAAGAGACTGAAATAGGAATAGGAGAGGGACCGAAGAAAAGGATGAGTAATAAAAAGTAGCAATAACAATACATATTGTTGAATGCTGGAAAATGTCAGAAGAAAAAATTCAAAAACTATATAAAAGAAAAAAAGAAGGCCAATTGAAAAGTTGCTTAGAATTATCCATTCTATAACATACTAAAAGTTGACCCCTTCAGGCACTGGGTTGAACCTGAACATAGAAAGTGTCAAATCTATTTTCTTAAAGGGACATTGTATTGGCCAAGTATCGGTTAAGCAGCCCCCTTGTATAGGTCTGATGGCAAAGCATTGATTAGGACACAGGCATTAATGCAAGTGGATACAAGAATATACTCAATACATTTATTAAAACAATCACTTATATAGTTATATAATTAATATAGTTATAAAAATTATATAATTAAGCTAATTAATCTGAACATTGCACTGACCCCTGTATGGGGGTAACTGTAGCGACTCATTTGCTTCCCTTTCAGTAGTGTCTTTACTTAAGAAGATTAATTAGCAAAGCCACTGACTGATATAGAAAGCTCCAAGTCTGTCTGCCAATCTCTCATGGGATCTGCTGATCCTAAGGACCAATAACCAATAGACAAGATCCAAGTCAATAATAATTCAGTACCACTGGGGACCGTTCTGCATAGAATTCCCTTTTTATTGGGACCCAACATGACCGTTGATGTGATGTTGCCTAATATGAACTTAAAGGGGGTTTTCACCTTTAAATTATGATGTAAAAACTGATATTCTGAGACAATTTGCAATTAGTTTCTATTTTTTATCATTTGTGGTTTTTGAGTTATTTAGCTGTAGCCCTCCAGTTTGTAATTTTAGCAATCTTGTTGTTAGGGTGCAAATGACCCTAGCAACCATGCACTGATTTGAATAATAGACTGGAATATGAATAGGAAAGGGACTGAATAGAAAGAAGTAGCAAAAACAATATATTTGTAGCGTTATAGAACATTTTTTTTAGATGGGGTCGGTGACCCACATTTGAAAACTGGAGAGTCAGAAGAAGAATATATGAATAAAGAATAAAATAATAAATGTGATATTATCTAGACTGATCATCGTTGTGACGTAAACATTTTTAATGAAGACAGTTTGTTGCACCTGCAATTATTTTATTAATATTACTTTTGGGAATCATGCATTTACAATATTAGCATCACTGTCATGTCACATGATATAAGCTGCATTGTGACATCATCTAACAGAATCACCATTATGATGTCACTTGACTGAGGCATCATTATGATGTCACAATACACAACATCATGTGATCTCATAAAGACAGTTTTTTATACCCATATTTCTTAAATAAAACTTGGCATTCCAAACATATATGAACATAGGTCCATCACTGTAATGTCATCTGAAATCAGCATCACTGTAATGTCCTCTGAAATAAACATCATGGCAATGTCATAAGAAAAACATAACGTCATCTGAAATCAACAGAATGGTGATGTCATCTGCCTAGCCTTGTCACATGACAGAAGCTTCATTATGATGTCATCGTAAAGCAAGTAAAGTAAACACAGCTGCAGCTGTTTCATTTGCGAGGAGTTATAGGTAGGAGAAGGAGTGCACCTGTAACTGCTCGTATATCATTCAAATATCTAACATCTAATTATCAATCTAACAAACTCAAAACAAAGTAGAACTAAAACAATTATTAGAAAACAACAAGAATCAATAAAAAAGAATCAAGAAAAAAAAATCAAAATGGATGATGAGAGAAAGGAGAAAGAAACCAACGAGAAGACGGAGACAAGCAAGGGACTAGGCTTTATAGTCTTTCGCATCTTTGGAATACTTCAGCAAGTTGTAGAGTCAATCAACCCATATTCCTGGGTACCATCTGAGAAAGAAAGTGTTGAATCAATCGAAGTGGATATAAAGGAAGTGCAGGAGAAGAAAATCCCTCAAAGGAAGAGGAAAGCAGATGATGTTTGTGAGGATGAACCTGCTCCACAAAAGAAGAGAACCGAAGCTGGAGGCCTTTCAGCCATCGTACCTTCTAGTGCAATTGAGTGGATACAATCTAAAGTCTCAAGTTGCATTTCTCAGGCAAGTCAGTACGCCTCAAGATGGTGGGAGAGCATAAAGCCCTTCATTCCTTTGGCCAACCAGGGAACAAAGCGCCAAAGGTCAGAGGCAGAGAAATTCGAAGAGAACGTGTCGAAAAGGAGAAAAATTGAAACAAAAAAAGATGAAAAAAAGCGAAGTATCCCATGTGCTAGGAAAAGAATAATGCGTGAGATACAGGGAATCCAACAGAGGAACACTGCAAAGGAACCTGTATCAAGTAAGTTTGGGCATCGGAAGTTTATCCTGGGTATAAATGATGGCACAGATTGCTCTCAAACACAGCCTAAAAGTCAATGACCTTGTCTACCATCCCTTTACCCTATATGAACAGGGCTGTGCCTCAACTAAGAATTCATACTTTGGTTCAGAAAAGTAAGGTTCAAGCATAAGGCCACTGTTTTGCCAACCAATAAGTGTTACATGAACTATGTATTAGAATGATATACATATATTAACTATTGTATTTAACACAATGTTTTTTTTGATCCCACCAGGCAGAAGAGCAACCGCTGTTGAGACTAACCTGTCCATCAACCGATTTAAAATCTATGGAGAACTTGGGAGTGGATCTTTTGGACAAGTAAGTCATGCGGTTCCATAAATCTTTATATGGTGGGTTATTTCCATCATTGAGTCAGAAGAGGTGCTGTGATACTTTTATACTAATTAAGACATATATATTCAGGCTTCCTAGTATACCATTTCCACCATTAGTATCTATACATTCAATTAATATGGTAAGTGTAAATGCAAGGCTGTCATGAAGGTCCAGTTTGGACCCCAGTCTGAAAAATGAGATTTCACTATTACCATGAAAGGAGCTTCCCACTAAAGGGGTGGAGTGGTGGTGGGATTGGAAGCATTGCAAGGTGTACCTGTAACGTTACTCCATATTTTCTCCTTTAGGTGCTGCTGGCAAAAGACCAATTAAAAGAGAAATATGTAGCTCTGAAAAGAATAAGGAAGAATAGGTTTACACAGTCAATTGCTGATGTGAGGATTGAGCAAACTATCTTAGTAGTAGCACAGGAGTGTAGATTCCTCACTCGGCTAAATGCCATCTTCGAGACCACGGTTGGTACCATCCTATTAACAATCAGGGGCACATTTACTAAGGGTCGAATATCGAGGGTTAATAAACCCTCGAATTCGACCCTCGAAGTAAAATCCTTCGACTTCAAATATCGAAGTATTTACCGCAAATACTACGATCAATCGAACGAAAAACCGTTCGATCGGACAATTCTAAGGATTTTAATCCATCGATCGAAGGATTTTCCTTAGATCAAAAAACATTGTACCTCGGTAGGTTTAAACTACCGAAGTATGTAGTCCAAGTTTTTTTTAAAGAGACAGTACTTCGACTATCGAATGGTCAAACGATTTTTAGTTCGAATTGTTCGAATATAAGTCGAAGGTCGTAGTAGCCTATTCGATGGTCTAAGTACCCAAAAAAATACTTCGAAATTCAAAGTTTTTTTTACTTCGAAACCTTCACTCGAGCTTAGTAAATGTGCCCCTCAGTGTAATAGCAACACATGTAAGTCTATTTGTAACATAACCCTGTTTCCTTTTGCAGGACAGCATTTTCCTTGTGTTGGACTATATTTCCGGAGGAACATTAGGAGAGTTGGTGAAGAAGGGAAAAGTACTGGAGAACGACAGCATACAGTAAGTTCTAGACTGATGTACAGTAGTTATAATGTGGCTTCTGATCTATAAGGAACCACAAGAAACAGCCCAGTATAATCTGGTCTTTAGAAATCAGACTGATCAAGTTTTTCCATCTCATTCACTAGGTTTCTAGCTGCTGAAATTATTTGTGGACTGAATTTCCTCCATTCCCGTGGATTTATTCACCGGTAAGTAAAAGTTGGAGGCCATTGTTTAGTGCGTATGAATGTGCTTTCTAGGGATACTCATTATCTTTCTCATTATCCTTCTTTATAGGGACCTGAAACCTCATAATATTCTGCTGCACAACACAGGCCATGCTGAGATAGCCGATTTCGGCCTCTCTGCAGACACCCGGAGAAGCGGCGGAATGGCAGAAGGCTTCTGTGGAACCCGTGCATACATTGCACCGGAGGTAACCGACCAACATTCCTCTAAATACTATTTGTATTCATTAGCCTACGCCACAGTACCACAGTATGATTAATAATGGGTGATACTAATATATTTCTATCCTTGTCATCTCTAAATAATAGAAGGGAACTGTTGTAATATTAGCGTAGTGTATTCCATAGTTAAATGATACTTATTAATATTTAATACATAACTATTTAATATATAAACATAGTGTTAAAATCATTTCCTAATGTCTGTGATGCTTTCTAGTATTATTCATTTCTGAAATGTTGTGTACCCATTTATACAACTGCAGGTATTCCAAAAGTGCAAGTACAATAAGGCAGTGGACTATTATTCTCTTGGAATCATACTTTTCCAAATGGCTACTGGGATGGATCCTCAATATGCCTGCTATAGAAACCGATTTGGATTTCTAAAAAACGTCAGCCCTGAGCTTCAAGACCTTATTTTGAAGGTAAGTACAAAGTTTTGAGAGCAGAACAGTGGCTGTAGGTAGAAAGCCTACAGGTATAGTAGGGTAAGATGGTGCAGTGTGGATATCTCTGGGAAGGGACTGGGGTTGTGGGATAGATTTGGAAAGGATTCTGTCATTTTGATTGCTCTTCTCTCTTTCCATAGCTCCTGTGTGAAAATCCAAATGAGCGGATGAGATTTGTTGCATCTATAAGGGACCATCCTTTCTTTGCAAACATTGTCTGGTCAGCCATAGAAGCTGGCAGAATTCCGACGCCCATCAATCTAGTAAGTACAAATTCTGGTTAGGTTAATTAATAATCTGAGCTTAGTTCTCTACTGTTCTTTATGAATTTCTATACTTTTAATTGAATTTCAGTCTTCTACTGATTGAGTTTATTGTTTTTAGCATTGATCAAATCTTATATTTTTATCCCTCAGCGAAGACATTGTAATATTCAGAGCAACACAAAGAAATTCCGTTACAAAGTGAACAAGTGAAGCTTCCATGTTCTGGAAAGATGATGCTGACAAAGAATATCAAATTTGTGATCTGATTGGAGGTTTGCAGAACCCACAAAAAACTTTTGTGAAGACGTTTTCTTTTAAACCAAAAAGGAACAGCCCCATCAGGAGAAGAAGATGGCCACATAAACCCCAGACTATGTCTTCTATAGTCTGGGTCTTGGGTGGGAGGGTGGATAAATAAGGCCACAATGGGCATGGTGCCAGGAAGGAGGCCAATGGATCTATTGTCTGGACAATGAGTGCAATATAAGGATATAATTATTTATCCTGTGTATTGCACAGTGGTGGGACAACTAAAGAGAAGATCAAAGACTAAAAACGTGATATCCGACTATGCACCTGGTCCATAAGCTTTAGGATTTGAAGATTGTGGGCCTCTTTTATCTGTGAGAACTTAAATCAATAAAGTTTTTTTTTTAAATATAATGTTGTTTTGTTTTTATCATTATTATTGTTCCTATTAACAAGTATATAGAGAGTATCAAGATTTTCCACATGTCTTGCTGGATAAACATCCTCTAGTTCTGATTTCAGCTTGGGGAACAGGGTTGGTTTGGCCCGGGCCCTGCCAGGGAAGGCTTGCTGCACCGATCAACTAGTAGTTTTAGATATATGTGGGGGAAGGGTGGACATTGGGAGGAGGGCACAGTTTGTTCCAAGGAGGACCCCTGGTGTCAGAGCCCCGGTGGGTCCCCAAAGCCCCAGTCTAAGGGTGGTTGGGCTGGCCTACCAGCACACCAGCATAGATAATTCTCTTCTGCTTATCCTATTTCCACCATGGACCTATAGAGAAAAAATTGGATCTAGCATTATCTTTATCTAAGTGCTGTGAAGGCGGTCCCTGGGTTTCAAGAACTTTGGACCCAGTCCAGCACTGAACATTATGGCAATATTATGAGAAATCAACATATCGTCAGAAATCAACAAAATTGTAATTTTATCTAGCCCTGTCACAATAGAAGCTTTATTGTGATATTACCATAAACAAACATCATAAACACAATGTAGTGGATTCATTTACGAGTAGCTACTACAGGTAGGAGAAGGAGTACACATGTAACTGCTTGAACTTCATAAAAATATCTCATATCAAATGATGGATCTAAGAAGCTCAAGAAAAAGCCAACTGGATGATGAGAGAAAGAAGAAATGAATCAATGAGAAACCTGGGACA
Organism: Xenopus laevis; assembly: GCF_017654675.1. Lineage (NCBI taxonomy): Eukaryota > Metazoa > Chordata > Amphibia > Anura > Pipidae > Xenopus > Xenopus laevis. The sequence goes on from NC_054378.1 coordinate 16,068,707, forward strand.
AGCAAGGGACTAGGCTTCAAAGTCTTTGTTGTCCTTGGAATGCTTCAGCAAGTTGTGACGGAGAAGGTCCCTCAAAGGAAAAGGAAAGCAGAAGACGTTTGTGTTGATGAACCTGCTCCACAAAGGAAGAGAACCGAAGCTCGAGGCCTTTTAGCCATCTTCTACTGCCATTGAGTGGATACAATCTAAAGCATCAAGTTGCATTTCTCAGGCAAGTCAGTGCGGCTCAAGATGGTGGGAGAGTGTAAAGCCCTTCATTCCTTTGCCCAACCAGAAAACAAGGACCAAAGGTCAGAAGCAGAGAAATCCAAATAGAACGGGACGAAAAGGAGAATTTTTTTTTAAAAAAAACCTGAAAAAGGCAACGTTAACCTTCTGCAGGGAAAAGAATCAGGGGTTAGATGTAAAGAATCCAACAGTATAGTGGCAGTGGGATAATATTCTCTGGGAAGGCACTGTGGCTGTGGGATAGCAGGTATAGTAGGGAGAGATGGTGCCTCTAGTAACAGTGGGATAATAGTCTCTGGGAAGGGAGTGTGGCTGTGGGATAGCAGGTATAGTAGGGAGAGATGGTGCCTATAGTAACAGTGGGATAATAGTCTCTGGGAAGGAAGTGTGACTGTGGGATAGCAGGTATAGTAGGGAGAGATGGTGCCTATAGTAACAGTGGGATAATAGTCTCTGGGAAGGAAGTGTGACTGTGGGATAGCAGGTATAGTAGGGAGAGATGGTGCCTATAGTAACAGTGGGATAATAGTCTCTGGGAAGGGAGTGTGACTGTGGGATAGCAGGTATAGTAGGGAGAGATGGTGCCTATAGTAACAGTGGGATAATAGTCTCTGGGAAGCGAGTGTGACTGTGGGATAGCAGGTATAGTAGGGAGAGATGGTGCCTATAGTAACAGTGGGATAATAGTCTCTGGGAAGGGAGTGTGGCTGTGGGATAGCAGGTATAGTAGGGAGAGATGGTGCCTATAGTAACAGTGGGATAATAGTCTCTGGGAAGGGAGTGTGACTGTGGGATAGCAGGTATAGTTGGGAGAGATGGTGTCTATAGTAACAGTGGATAATAGTATCTGGGAAGGGAGTGTGACTGTGGGATAGCAGGTAATGAAAACCAATTGCAATTTGTCTCAGAATATCACTTTCTACATCATAATTAAAGTACATTTTCAAGGTGAACAACCCTTTTAATACTTATTGGACGCAAAACAATCCTATCGGGGTTATTTAACATTTAAATTAATTTTAAGTACACTTGTTTATGAAGATCTATATTAAGGAAAGATCTCTTATCTGGAACCCACAGGTGGATAACAGGTTCCATACCTGTATACATAAATAAGCATGTCTCCTAGCATGCAGCTAAAGGGTTAAATAGCACAAGACAGACACGCAGTAATCTAATTGCTCAAGGATTACTGTTTGGTTGCAGTGAAAGGGTTAAGACTCGAGGGGGAATAGAAAGCCCAAGGGTTATAGAGGTAAGGCATGGTACAGAGCAGGTATAGGAAGGCAGGATGGCAACTCCCTGCACCCTGAAGCTGCATGCAACAGCCTAGAGCCAGTCCTGCCCTGCATGTGCAACCGACCAAATGCTCCTCATTGCAATGGATGCAACTTAACTGACCGGGCGACATAGCTCTTTAAATGCAACGAATCACCAATTTGGAGGCTGGATGAATGCAGTGGAGCAACCCAAAATATACAGGTGGTCATCTGGAATCCCCCTAAAGTGCATAATAGGGTCTTGGCACCTAGAGAGTTTATTCAGTTGGGGAGACACCCAGCCATCGTTGGGTCCTGTAGAAGTCAAAGGTCCCATTGCAAATTTGAAAATATCATGATCTGCGCTGAATTTTGGGCAAAAATCCAAAAAAGTCGTGGGTTTTGAGCGATTTCACAAAAAATTTGAGCGTTTCTGGCATTTTTCCGAACCGATTTTATCCAGTTTTTTCAATGACAAATAAGGTCAAATCCTGGATTCTAGTTCGGTCGGACTGTTTTTACATAAAAAATCAGAAAAAAACTGATTTTGATAAATAACCCCCTATGTGTTTAGTGAAGGGCTTCTGGGTGCCGTTGAGAGGCTGCATGTGGCTTTAGCATCTGTGTGGGCAAAGCCCCTGGGGAATATCAAAGACTTATTTTTTCTTGCTTTTCAGCTGATTTGGCAGCATCTGTTACTTGTATCTAGGGATGTTATTGTTTTGCTAGTTGTACACAAAATAAACGGAAAAGTGGCAGTTAGAACAGGAACTCCTAGAGTGCAAAACATCACTGCCAAGCAGCACACTACATAGGGGAGGTTTCTTATATGCACATGAAAGCTCTTTAAGAATTCTGGTGGGCACAGTTCCCTCTAGATACAGAAGTCAGAGGCAAGTTTGCACTTTAGACTATGGTTATGAGAATATATTATATCTATATAAATATTAGGGCTATCCGGGATAAGGCCTACATCCATTGCAATGTGAGACTATGGGCGTTATTTACTAAGCTCCAAATACCCGAAATTCCTCGAAATTCGAAAAATTCGTGATTTTTTGTGTTATAATAGGCTTAAAAAAAAATCACGAATTTTTCGGAATTTATTAAACCCGAGGGTTAAAAAGCCAGAATATAAAAACACGGCATCTCAAACCTGTCGAGGTTGCATAAAAGTCAATGGGAACAGTCCCATTGATTTTTAGTTGTGTCGGGGGTTTCGGGCAATTTCACAATGTTTTTGGGATTTCATATTTTTTTACAGAAAAGGTGGCAACCCTAGCTGCACCTTGCACCCAAGGGGTAAGGTAGTGTCAACCTTCAAATTATTGCATGGGAACCATAAATACAAGTTGCATGTGTGGCATATAAATAGGAGCAGTTCTGTGCTGAATTATAACTCCCAACAAATCTTCAGCTATAAGTAAACCGCTACAAGGATGAAGGGTCACAGGGTGAAACTTAAAGCAGTTATTTACTAACTCTGTTCCTACAGTAACGTTGCCTTGAGTAATGGTGATCTTCGTTCTTATTATTCTTACGTAATCTATTCCCACTATGAGCCCACACCTATGACTGTGCAGCTGAGGGCACACTACTGAACTTTGACAATCAGATATCTCCACCACAGAGATGAGAGATACTGATATGGAGGGGCCTTTCCAAAGCATCGGGGGGTGGCTTTTTTTGTGGTGGGTTGAACGGTTAACACAGGTGGAAGTAAAAGCACTGAATGTTTTGGACCATTCTTCCAGAGACACCAAGCCTTCTTTCCCTTTCATAGTGGGTCACGCCAGGCAGGTTGCAGGTTCAGGGGGACCTGCAGGTGTTTCTTTAAGTATCTGTGATAGCAAAGGCAGTTAGTGTGAGCCAATGAGAAGGTCTCTGGCAGTTTGCTATGTGGTTTCTTGCATATTGCCACAGAAGACAGCTGCAATTCTTTACTACAGCATATAGTGTTATCTCAGGCCTTAAATCAGTTACCACTGACCTTATGTTGGCATATTGATACATAGGGAACTGGCAAACAGAACATATATAAATAGAGAGAGAGAGATGCTACCCTGCAAAAAGAAGGTTTCAGAACCAATGGCTCATTTTACAGTCACATAGTGCAGTGGTAGGGGCAGATCCCTGAGCCAATCCAATTGCCATTCAGTAAAATACGTGCACAGGGTGCAGCTTGCCTTGCCACAAAGGTATGATTTACATCAGGTGCTAATTCTAGGGTTCCTCTTGCTTCTTATGCCAACAGGAGCTTCTACGTGTGCCAAATTAATTGTGCAAAGACTCTCATCATTATCCAAACTAGCGCTAGTCTCCATCATTACGCAAGTGTTATTCTGCTAGAACTTAAAAACACTACATTGTAGGTAAAATACATAATGAGACATCTAGACTGCTTGTCCTGTAGAGCTTAAAACCTTTCAGGTCTTTGTGACTGCAAGCCCTGCAACAGGAATCCACCTTTTTTGCACAGCAGTCTCTGGCATTGGGGGTTCCTCAGACCACACTCATCACTTACTGCAAGTGCAATGTCTGACAAACATACACCCTGTATAACACTGCTTGTATCTCCCATAGTCTTGCCCCATTGACAGGCTGGAAAGCCTTAAACATCTAAGGATGACAATGTAAAGGAGCCACCAACAATGGGAAAGCTGTAGAGCGCCACCAGATGGTCACAATCAGACCTGAAAGAGTTTATGCCAGTAGAATGTAACTGCTGCACTACTGGCTAAGCAGATGATCCCCCATCCCAAATAGGGCCTTTAATATATGAATATACTTTCTATGTTGAGTCAACAATACAACTGTAAAAAAAAATCAGTGTCCATTTCATGGGCAAGTTCCCTTTGATATGAGAATTTACATGTCCTCCTTAATGTTTCTATGGTATTCTGCTAGCATATTTGATACCTCAACCCAGTAATGTTTGGCATGTTCAATCTGTGGCCCTTTGGTTATTGTGCTACAACAACTCCCAGAGTCCCCTATTTTACAGTATATATTTTATGTCTATTATATATCTTCTTCATCATCAGACATCATTACTGTTATCCCACGGATACTTCAGGTTTCATATCCTGCATTTCTCTTGAACTGTCTGTAGGAAGACCCTCCAATCAGCAGATTTGTCCCTTAGAATTAAGAATTCTAAGAATTAGGGCACATATTCCTGTTTATAGGAGATGAAGTTTCAAATAAACCAAACACCTGAACCACACAGAAAAGTGTAGCCAGATCAAGCTAAATGGTGTAGGAGCGGGCAAAGAAGATACATATTGTATGGATTCTGCTCATCAACAGCAGTTTGCCAGATGGGGTTGCCAATGTCACCTCTCAACTTAAAGCAATTCAGTTGTTAAGCAGTTTAGAATACAATTAAGAACAGATCGTGCACGAGAGTTTTCCCAGTCCATCAATACCCCAGTTACAAAATTAAAGGAGCCTTCTTAAGAAGGTATAGATTAAGACTGGGCAGAGCACCCATGGAAAGCACAAGTAACCGAGAGACCCCGGGTAGATAAAAGTGTTCAGGTTGAGTATCCTGTGGATGGTTTTGTGGCCCATGCAAGAACTGCATACAAAATATGAGAGACAGTCAAGCCATATGAACACAAAATACCATATCCTGGGGTGGTACAGAATGTATTTACCCTGGGTTTGTCTACAACAATGACCAGCATCAACTCTACCAACACACCCATCAATGACTTGAGCTTTGTAGATGCAACAGTCCCTTCAGCCCTCTATTAACCAAGAGGCAAAACAGTTACCAGCTCCACAGCCAAATGCTTCGGCTCTCCCATGTTTATTCAACACTCTCCCTGAAACATTCCAGCCTCTAGGCCCGGCCTCTAGGGTTGCCACCTGGCCGGTATTTTACTGGCCTGGCCGGTAAAAATTATGGTTGACCCCAATGATATTAACAGGGAAAAAAGATAAATATATAGGAAGGTCGGTATTTTTTTCCAGAAAAGGTGGCAACCCTACCCTTGCCGTGGTCGGATTGGGGGGCACGAGGGGTCCACCGGTTCTGCTGTCCCAGGGCCCCCCACCGAAACTGCACGTGTGCGGTTTTTGACGTACATGTGCGTCAAAACCGCGCATGCACTTTTTTTTGCCGCGGCCCAGAAGGGAGGTCTCGGGAAGGACAGCAGGATTATTATCCAGGGAGCGGATCTGGGCCGGCGAAGCTCACAAGAGCCGGCCGGCCCAGTATGTTTTAATGTCAAGATATACAAAGAGTATACCACCTATAGTTTGTATAATCTTTTTTTCAGCCGCTAACTCTGCCAGGCTGAGGAATGGTGTGCTAGTAACAATGGGCAGGCACACAGTTTGCCACATTTTCCAAAGGCGATACTGCTCTTTGGCTCTGAAATGCTTACTAATCCAAACGCTGATGCAGCTTTAACTCATTACTGCCCTTCCACACTGAAAAACCAGAACCAGGGGTACAAATTTGGAAGACCAAGCCATGGCCCCCAGATTCCAATATCTATGTAGAAAATGATGATGTTTCTGATTAATAGAATTAAATATATGTCTTTTACAGAAAGGAATTGTCAGCCCGTTGCTTATTTGTGGATAGACATACCAGGGAGTGTTACATTAGCATTATAGAGGTGATTTGCCTTTACATTAACTTTTAGTATGTTATAGAATGGCTTATTTCAAGCAACTTTAAATTCATTTGAGTTTTTTAAAACTTCCTTAAATTAGACTGAATTCGAAATTCAATTTAGGGAAATTTATTAATAAAATCGGTTTGTCAAAAATTTAACAACCCAAAAGCTTGAATAGAATTTGATTCAAATTCGATCAAACTCGGTTTGGAGAAAAAACTTGAATATCAAGAATAAATCCAGCATGTGCCGGGATATTCAACCTCCATCATCCTCTAAAGATTTTTCTGCAAGTGACTACGCTGACCAACCTTGATTTTGCTGATTTGTCAGCAGATTTTCCCTGATTTCGCTGGAAGCTGCATGCACCAATTTCATTGAAGACACTTGTTAACCTCAAGTGCCATTTTCCTGCATGTTTTCAGTTTTCTAACAGCTTCAGTTTTCATACTTTACAAAAGTATTGAATATGCAATAAATGCAAACTGTATGACATATTCTCAGCTTATTCATTTAATATTTCATTTATTCAACTAGGGATGCACCCAATCAAAGATTCAATTCGGGATTTGGACAGGATTCGGCCTTTCTCAGCAGGATTCGGATTCAGCCTAATCCTTCGGCCAGTCGAACCGAATCTGAATCCTAATTTGCATATCCAAATCGTGTGACTTTTTGTCACAAAAGAAGGAAGTAAAAAATGCATATGCAAATTAGGATTCGGTTCGGAATCTTTCAGGAAGGATTCAGGGGGTCGGACGAATACAAAATAGTGGATTCGGTGCATCCCTATTTACAATAGGGTTGCCACCTGTTCGGTTTTGACCTGAATAGTTCAGTTTTTATAAGGCCTGTTTGGGGCTCAAATTTCTATTCGGTTTTCAGCCTTATAAAACCCGAACAATAATCTGGCCAATACATGAAAAACATTTCAATACTAAGATACTCACCTCAACATGGCTGAGTTACTATCGAGTGCAGTTAATTTCTTATTATTACAGATAAAAAAAAAAAAGCAAATCAATTAAAAATAAGATTTTTTCTTTATATAAATTAGCATTTCTGTATTTCAGAGCTTTCTGGATAACTGATATCTGTATAATGGGACTCATACCTGTAATTAAAGATTTGGCCTTACTCATATGTTTGCCACCTTTTAATAAAAGTTCTACCGGTTGGTGGAGGGGCGGGAACAAAAGGGCGGGTCGTGACGTTAAAGGGGGCGGGGCGGCAAAAGGGACAGAGCCACGGCGTGTGATTGGCTGGGACGGATCGTGACATCAAAGGGGGGGGGGGGCAGGGGTGAGTTTGGGGCCAGGCCATGGGCTTTTGTTAGGTGTATTACAAATTTACCAGCAGCTACATTGCAATACCGGCCCCGGCAGGTGTTTTACCGGCCAGGCCGGTATAATACCGGCTGGGTGGCAACCCTACTTACTCATCAAGCAAAATATAGCTAGAGATAGGGTTGCCATGTGTGGTTTAGAACTAGGCATCAACACTTTAAAACATTGCGAAAACTGGATAGAAATCAAAACAGTTGCACCCAAGTGATGCAAAGCCTCACCCTGGTGTCATAAACTCCACCAGCATCATTGTGCCCACCTCTGATGTCATCATGCCTGTTATTACATCACTGCCCCACCCAAAATCATACCTCCCAACATTTTGGAAATTAAAAGAGGGACAAAAAGTTTAGCCGCGCGTAGCGCGCCAAATTTTTTTTGACCACGCCCATTTTGTGGCCACACCCCCTAGTTACATAAATAGGGGCTATGTTTTTCTGGTTAAGGTGGTTTAATCATCACTCTACTTTTGGCATTTCATGGATTATAGGAAGTGTAGTTCTATTGTAGCTGGAAGTCTGGCCTGGGGCAAGTCTCATTTTTTGTCTAGGTGGTGCCCAAACTGGGCCTAGCAAACTACAGAGAGAATGCTGGGTTTTCGAGTTTCATGACAACTGAAGGACCAATTTATGGAAATCCAGGTGCCACTGGTAGCGTGTACAAGGAACCTTTGTACTAGTTTGTATGCTCCACCTTTGTCCCTACTTTCCCAGCACCTGGAACACATCCCTGAACTTAAAAGAATGAGGGGGGCACGTGTGAGTGCGAGGCAGAGACACTTACCGGAGCCGAGTAAGAGGAGTCACAGGACAGCGAGGGAATCCATAGCGGAACAGCAGCACGATGCCAGTAAGTGCTAAGCTCCGGGTGTATCTAGTCCTAAAGACACGCCCACACCTCCTTGCGCTATCGCCTCGCCCGACGTCTCTTGCTCTGTATCGGTTCCCCCTACTCGTTATCAAGTGGCAGGTGCGGGTTCAGAAGCCGTCAACACTTCCCCTACTCGCACTCGCCAGCGATCTCTCTCTCTCCGTCTCTTACCCGGCTCTACCCACCGTGCGGCAGGTGAATCGTGATGTCACTTCCTTATACCCTAGTGCTGAGGGATGGAGATACAGGGATGCGGGACTTTGAGTCCACTAATCCGGGACAGCGGGACAGACAGACAAAAACGGGACTGTCCCGCGGAAAACGGGACGGTTGGGTAGGGTATGCAAAATGCTATCTGCCCCGCCCCCAGTGTCCGGGTTCAGCCAAGGTGGTAGGGTTGCCAGTAAAAATTATGGTTGATCCCAATGTTATTAATAGGAAAAAAAGATAAATATATAGGAAGGCTGGTATTTCTTTCCAGAAAAGGTGGCAACCCTAATTTACAACCATATCTAGAGTATGTGATATTGCTATTTCTCGGTTGCTTTACTCGGTCTAAATTACCCATAACGGTACCTACCGCCTCCAGATGTATCTACTGCCTAAACAGAGCTCTACCTGCTCTACTATGATTAATTGAGCCTTAACCACAGATATGGGATACGTTATCCAGAAAGCTCCCTAGACTCTATGGTACGTGTGACGTCGCAGTCAAGTGCGCTTGTTGGTTTTGATGCGACTTCCGCTTTGGCAGCCTATGCGTTCCAGGGTGGAATGGAGTTACGGGCGTGAGGCAGCTGGAGGGGGCGGCCCGGGAGCTGCTGATGCCAGTGGGGGCCAAGGTGAGTCCTAATTGTCACCTACCTAATTGGGGAGGGACTTTTTTTTTTTTTTTACTTATACCATCAGCGACTTTTGACGTGTTGCTGTTGGACTACAACACCCAGAATTCATAGCTACGTATGACGCGCCCCCTCCCTTCAGATTTAGTTCCTAATAATCAAAATCCCCAGTTGTGTGTGGGGCAGCAGGAGGGCCCTTGTTTTAGTCACTTTATGCCTCAGGGTGGCCTTGGTGATAAATGAAGTGAGTAGTGAGTATCACACTGCTTGTACAGGAGCTTTCAGTCGCTTCCTCAGTCACAGGTAACTGTGTGGTACAGATCTAAGGGGTGCTTGACCTGAGGGCCCAGTCATTCAGAACATCCTTTCTGCTATTGGAATAAACCAATACAATGATCCTGCCTGAACTGTCTCATGTATGTGACTTTATTTGTCTCATATATGTGACTTTATCTGTCTCATATATGTGACTTTATCTGTCTCATATATGTGACTTTACACACTTTTTGTATCCATCCCATTATATTTTCACCCATGCGACACCATTCAACTTGTAGGAAGATCTCTGTCGATCTGACACATCCAACCACATCTCCCGTGTAGTTTAGCCCTTTCAGTGTCACTTTATTGCATATTATATACAGTATATACAGGGGAAGCAATCTCCCTCACTGCTCCTAAAGCCATCTGCTCCCTGTCCCACTGAGTATAGATAGTGCCAATCTGATCACTGATTTCCCAGCATGCATTGCAGAATCTCTATACTATCTGTTGTCTCTATTTTGGTTTGAAGCCTGTGCTTCCTATCAGCTGATTAACTGTTTTCCTGCCTTTCGCCAGCAGAACCGAATCTGGGGTGGAGGGGGCCAGTATGTGTGCCTCGGTCAAGTACAGCACAAGGGGTCCAGTCCTCATCCCCAGGATGAAGTCCAAGCACCGTGTCTACTACATTGCTCTCTTCTCTGTGGTCCTGCTGGGCCTTATTGCCACTGGGATGTTTCAGTTCTGGCCGCACACTATCGAGCCTTCCAGCGACTGGACCGCAGACAAGCGAAGTGTCCATGGTGTGCCATCGGTCAAGCTCTCACTGGACAGCCCTCTCCCAGAGAGGGGAGACTTAAGATGCAGGATGCACACATGCTTTGATGTATACCGCTGCGGATACAATCCTAAGAACAAGGTGAAGGTGTACATCTACCCGCTGAAGAAATACACAGATGAGTACAGCGTTTCGGTGGGGGGCACCATCTCCCGTGAGTACAACCAGCTTCTGAGTGCCGTGTCCCAGAGCGACTTCTACACAGAAGATGTGAGCAAGGCCTGTCTCTTTCTGCCCTCCATCAATGTTCTCAACCAAGATAGTCTGCGCATTAAAGAGACTGCACAAGCGCTGGCACAGCTACCCAGGTATTTGAACATGCCACTATAACAGACTTGTGCCTCAATTTATAGTCCTGTTCTGTTTTCCTAAGGCATGCATGACCACATCCAGGCAACTACAGGTGGCAATACACGGTTAGATTAAAAGGGATACTGTCACGGGAAAAAGTTTTTTTTATAAACACATCAGTTAAGTGCTGCTCCAGCAGAATTTTGCACTAAAATCTGTTTACTGAACCAAATCTAAATCCTAATTTGCATGCAAATTAGGGGAGGCAAAATTAAAGGTGGGATAAAACTTTTTTTTACGAAAAGTCACCTGATTTCCATTCTCACCCCTAATTTAAATATGCAAATTTGGTTCGACCAGATACAAGTATTTGGCCCAATTAGTGAGGGAGTTTGATAGGATATTATCAGAGTAGTTCTGAGCAGCAGAAAACTAAGAACCCTCCCGTCACAAACCATGAAAATTGCCCAATTGCAGGGACAGGGTAATTGCAAGCCCTGTCTCTGTTTTGTATTTCTGGGTGATTCCCTTTGGTTTGTCATGTCTAATATTACTTCAGGCTCAGAACCTATTTCAAACCAGACTCTATGCACATTTATTAGTGTGTTGTTGACCTTTTTGCATGTCGTGATTGTGACGTCACACCTGAATTCACATAGTGAAAAACAAAAAAGTCTGTAATGTGCATGTAGCCTTTGCCTTGAAGGAAGAACCGAGTGACGCTTGAGAGTTTGGAAAAAATGTTGCCGTGTCAACGACATGGAATATCTTCATCCTTTTCATTCTGCACATGGAATCTTGTACCTAATCCTGCAGCTGGGTGGAATGAATAAGTAGCAATACTAAAGTTTCCAGAGGCGAGGGTGCATGCAGGAATAAATGGCTTCTGGGTGACTACAAAACATTGTTTGCAGATTAATCACAAAACCACTGGAGAATAAGCTAAAGATAATTGTTTCTATGGGAATGTCACATTTATTTTAGATGTAGTAATAAACTGCAAGGATGAAGAGTTTGTGCATATGTGTGTGTGCTACAATGTTTAACCCTGCTTCGGACTCTGCAAGATTCCCAGTATAGGGATATTTAACATAACGCTTAGGTTAATGTCACACTAGACTAATTCTCAGCCTGCGGATAAACACAGGTTGAGAATCAGCCCCTGCGGTACGGTTAGACTTAAATTGCAGTTGCCTGACATGAGTCTGTCTTAAAGGAACAGTTCAGTGTAAAAATAAAAACTGGGTAAATACTGTAGATGGGCTGTGCAAAATAAAAAATGTTTCTAATATAGTTAGGCAAAAATGTAATGTATAAAGGCTGGAGTGACTGAATGTGTAACATAATAGCCAGAACACTACTTCCTGCTTTTCAGCTCTCTAACTCTGAGTTAAGGTCCCCATAGACGCAAAGATTTTTCTTTGGTAAACAAATGATTTTAGTACAATCCAACCAATCCGTAAAATTTTAGTAAGGTTAGTGAGAATCGAATAATCGTGCATCGATTATTCGTCCGACATTTGTCAGAAAATTGATTGGCCAGGTTAAAAAATTTTCATCGGTCACAGTGAAATCTATCTATGTTTGCAGGGCCAAGCAGACCGCTACCCTCAGTTTTCCTGGCTTCAACTAGACAATATTGCTTGAAATGGTCTTTTTAGTTGATGGACAAATCATACATTTAAATGATCGTTTCAAGATAATCTTGGTCTCATGATAAGGAAAAGATCTTTTAAAAATCTTTACATCTATGGCCAGCTTAGTCAGTGACTTGAAGGGGGGCACATGGGACATAACTGTGTGCTTTTGAATCTGAGCTGAATGCTGAGGATCAAGTGCAAACTGAACAGTCACTGAACGGTTGCTGCCTGGTAACCAATCAGTGGAATCCAAGAGAACTGAAAAGTCGGATGTAGTGTCCAGTCACTCCAGCCTTTATACATTACATTTTGGCTAACTAACTATAATAGAAACATTTTTTATTGTGCACAGCCTTTACCCAGTTTTTTATTTTTATACTGAACAATTCCTTTAAAATGTTAGGGCTTGACCCTGTATTACAGCCCAGGAGCAAGTAAAGTTAATCAAGCTCTGTTGAACTAAACTAGTTTTGCAGCAAACCCGTAGTAATGCCTCTAGAATGCCTTCATTACCCTTTATACTTTTCTCATGTTTTACCAGGTGGGACAGAGGGACCAACCACTTACTATTTAACATGCTTCCTGGTGGACCCCCGGATTATAACACTGCTCTTGATGTCCCCCGAGACAGGTAAGTGCATGAAAAAAATCCATCCCTGATATTTATATCTCTGGTGAGAATGCATGCCCCTTGGAAATTAACTCCTGCACCCCCAGAAGCATGGGCAGGCATCACAGCCAACTTGTTGTGGTGCATCAAGATTTGCCACTAGATGGCAACAGTGTTCTACATTCAGTTCCCAAAATCAGCATAGTACATATACGCAAGTGCACTAAACTCAGTCGAGAACTATCGCGAAAAATAACATTTTATATAAGCTTCATCATACTGAAATAAACTTTCTAAATACAATCAATTATTAATAATTATTATTATATACAATTCATTCTGTCTTCATGCAGCAGTTGGGTGTCATTGACAGTTAAATCCAATATATCTTATGGTAGGGGGGCTTAATTTCCTAGCAACGCATTAGAGCTCATTCAAATAACTGATATCCAGTGCAAACAAAATCTAACAAAATAGCTGCCTTTTGCACAAATTCTGCATGTAGAGAGACACAATGTCTGGTGATTTTAATAGAGTGAGCTCTAATACATCTTCTAGGCAAAAGGAGCCCCCCTATAAGATATATTGCATCTAACTGTCAATGACTATCTGACACCCAACTCTTGCAGGAAGAGAGAATGAACAGAAACAGATGCTGAAAGAGGAATAGTGAAGATAAACTTAAAGTTGGGGGTTACTGGGCCTTTAAAAGTTGCCATGCTGGTCCCTTCTTCACTGTGCTGTGTAGCTGACCCATTCTCTGTACTCAAAGCTGCTATTGTAAATGCTACTATGCTGACACATGCTCCTTCTGCACAGTATTCCGGGATTTTTCCCTTTTTATAAGTCAGAGCTTTTTGTATTTCAGTGGAAGCCTCAAGGGGATAAATGTCTTCAACTTATTTGGACAAATTAAAGGAACAGTAACACCAAAAAATGAAAGTGTTTTTTTAAAGGAATGAAAATATCATGTTCTTTTGCACTTCACTGGTAAAACTGATCTGTTTGCTTCAGAAACACTACTGTAGTTCATCTAAACAAGCTGCTGTGTAGCAATGGTGGAAATTGAAAAAAGGCTATATGTCCCAGGTTAAATAGTGAATAACAGATAACACCATTATATTCTATATAACTTATATGTTATCTACTGTGTATCCTGTGCTTGAATGGCTGCCCCATGGCTACACAACAGCTTGTTTATATAAACTATAGTAGTACTTATCTGTTATTTACTGTGTATCCTGTGCTTGAATGGCTGCCCCCATGACTACACAGCAGCTTGTTTATATAAACTATAGTAGTACTTATATGTTATCTACTGTGTATCCTGTGCTTGAATGGCTGCCCCATGGCTACACAACAGCTTGTTTATATAAACTATAGTAGTACTTATCTGTTATCTACTGTGTATCCTGTGCTTGAATGGCTGCCCCCATGACTACACAGCAGCTTGTTTATATAAACTATAGTAGTACTTATCCGTTATCTACCGTGTATCCTGTGCTTGAACGGCTGCCCCCATGGCTACACAGCAGCTTGTTTATATAAACTATAGTAGTACTTATCTGTTATCTACTGTGTATCCTGTGCTTGAACGGCTGCCCCCATGGCTACACAGCAGCTTGTTTATATAAATTATAGAAGTGATTCTGAAGCAGCGGTTTTACCAGTGTAGGGCAACGCCACATTATACATTACATGTTACTGTTCTTTTAAAGGAGAATTACCCCCCCCCCTTAGTGCATTTACAATATCTTTACTGTCTTTCAACTGTATGTGCCCTGCCCCATGCCAAATCAATGCAGGTGGTCCTACCCCTGAGGCTAATGAAAGATAACTGAGTAATGAAGAATATTAGGGTTGTACTATACAGACAGACCTGTGTTATAACATGGTAGCTACCAACTAAGTAACCTATTCTTTGTTCTTCATAGCTTGTCCTCTGTTTGCCCCAGGCCGTAATTGCAGCAATTATGTGTAATGAGATGAGCATTCAGGTGCTGACAGGGACAGAATTAGCACTATCTGTGCTTGTGTGACCTATCTTTGTAGCGATAATATGGATTTATTGGTAGCCTGCACAAAAGATGGAGCTAGAGATTGGGTTCATGGGTTGCTATTGTTTCTTACATGTGACTTTACAATAACCCGTGAGATGTCAAGGGCTTATTCCTGCTGCATATATCCCTGTATAATTTTTATATTGATGGCTGATAATAACACAGTAGGAGGTTTATGGGAGGTAATGTATAATCTGGGTTTCCCTGTGAACAGTCTGTCATTTTTTTTCTTTATTTCTCCGTCAGAGCCTTGTTAGCTGGAGGAGGATTTTCCACGTGGACCTACCGGCAGGGTTATGACGTCAGTATTCCAGTGTACAGCACTCTGTCTGCAGAGGTGAAACTGGCAGAGAAAGCAACCGGGTGTGTACCCAGAGTATTTTATTACTGCTGATGTGTGTGATTAGGGCTGTGCGTGACAGATCATTGCCTTTCCTTAGTTTAAGGCTCTTGCCTTATGTTCCTATTTCCAGCCCCCGCACCCACTTCCTCCTGTCCTCCCAGACTTCTTTGCACCCAGAGTTCCGCTCAGAACTAGAAGCCATCCGGGCAGAAAATGGAGAGTCGGTGCTGATCTTGGAAAAGTGCAGCAATTATTCTGATGGTGCCATGTTGCTCCGCAAGCGCTGCTATAAGAACATGATGTATGACTACCCGCAGATCCTTCAGGTAAAACTGGATTTTATCTTGCTGATTATTAGGGATGCACTGAATCCACTATTTGGGATTCGGCTGAATCCCCGAATCCTTCGTGAAAGATTCGGCCGAATACCGAACCGAATCCTAATTTGCATATGCAAATTAGGGGAGGGAAAGGAAAAGGGGGCCATAAATATTTTACTTCCTTGTTTTGTGATAAACTCGTGTGATTTCCCTTCCTGTCCCTAATTTGCATATGCAAATTCTGATTCGGTTCTGCCAGGCGCAAGGATTCATGCTGAAAAATTCAGAATCCCGAACCGAATCCTGGATATCGATGTTGCCCTGATATAACTCTATATTTCTAGTCCATAGTCACTGTAGTCAATCGATACAATGGCACTTGCATTGTTCTTTCAGCCACTTTGTTTAGCCTAAAAGGACTGAACTGTGTTCCAGAGTTCTAAACTGTGTCCTTTTATTTGTAGGAATCCACGTTCTGTATAGTGCTGCGAGGGGCTCGGCTAGGGCAAGGGGTTCTCAGTGACGTCTTGCAGGCTGGTTGTGTGCCAGTTATTATCGCAGATTCCTATGTGCTTCCCTTCTCTGAGGTCCTGGATTGGAAAAGGTAAAAACTCATTTCAGTATTGAAATCTTCAGTAGCCTTGTTCGATAAAAGCCTGTTTTATGCATATTTACCCATATTTACCCATATCCTTTGCTCCATTTTGCAAGAATTTAATCAGATTTCTCCTTCCAGTGCAAACAGAGATTATGAATGCTTTAGGGCTATTCCACACGGGGAGATAGCCTTGCGTTTGCGGTCGCGGCGACAAAGCGCCGCGCCAGTCGCCGCGACCGGCGCAGGCGACAGTTTTGTATGGGCGCCTATGTAAAAACGCCTGTGCTAACCACACGAGGCGATGCGCTTTTCAACAGTCGCCTGAAAATGCCTCGCCAGGCTTTTTCAGGCGACTGTTGAAAAGCGCATCGCCTCGTGTGGTTAGCACAGGCGTTTTTACATAGGCGCCCATACAAAACTGTCGCCTGCGCCGGTCGCGGCGACTGGCGCGGCGCTTTGTCGCCGCGACCGCAAACGCAGGGCTATCTCCCCGTGTGGACTAGCCCTAAAACTCCTCATTCCATACTCCACATTATCAGGGCCTGAATATACACCTTTCACCCTATTATAGACTTGCATGTCTCTATTAGTTTTCTTCAGTCCATCTAGTGAATTCAGAAACACCCTGACCAATTTTCCACTCACGTGACAGTGTTCTGTCTGAATCAGTCTCTTCTCCCTTAGCCGTTAGGGGGCTTTCCTAGTGCTGAATTAATACATGCTGCATGTTTTGCACGTGAAGAGCTTTTTGGCTCCTTTTAGCCTGTCTCACCCTAACCAGGCTTCACTTCTCCACAAGTCCTATCCAATCAGATGTTCCAATAGCTTTCACTGATGAGATCTAACAAGATGGAAACAGGCTGTCTGCAAGTTTGGATATATGACTCTGAACTATTAGGCTGTATGCGTTCTATAAAACCAGCAGTTCTGGATGCATAGTTGGCCAAAGGGACATAAAGGAGTGATTTACATGTCTCCACCCACAATGTTTTATGTGAAAGTTAAACTCATTTTTGGTATTAAGGCAGTGCTATGTATATGGCAAGAGGCAAGTAAATACCTGTTTTCAGAAGGCCTTACACTGCATGTCTTGCATGTTAAGGGCTTTTTGGCTCCTTTTAGCCCATCTCGCCCTAACCAGGCTAGGTTCTTTGCTCCATTTCTAATAGGGATGCACTTGCACACACGGCTTTTTTTCCCTCCCCCTCACTGATATGCAAATTAGGGTTCTGTTTGGTATTCGGCCGAATCTTTAACAAAGGATTCGGGGGTTAGGCCAAATCCAAAATAGTGGATTCAGTGCAGCTCTAATTTCTAATACCAAAGTCTTTTTTTTTTTGTCTAGAGCATCGGTGGTGATACCCGAAGAGAAGATGTTTGAGATGTACAGCATTCTACAGGGCATTTCTCAGCGGCAAGTGGAAGAGATGCAGCGTCAGGTAATATGTCTGGCTCATGAAGACTATGCATGTTGGCTTGTTTGCCTCTTCTGTGTCCGTGACCGTAAAACCATGTGGTTGTTTAGGTTTAGATTGTATGCTGTTGCGGGCAGGGACCCCATAATCTAGTGTCTGTCTTCCATTATTATAAACGCATATACAGGGCCACCATCAGGGGGACAATTGTCCTGGGCCCGATGGCTTCTGTATGTTAAGGGGGGCCCAAACATTCTTCGTTCCCTGGATTAGCCGGGCCCCCCTTGAACTACCGAAATAGGAGCCAAGTTGCGCTGAAGTAGGAGGGCCCTGGCAGCTGAGGTTTTTTTTTTTTAATTTGGGGGCCCTGGCCGTAATTGTTTTTTTGTTTTTTTTGGGAGGAGGGTTGGCCACCAAGTGTTTTTTTTACATTAATGTGTATGTGTTAATGAATTTGCATGATGACTTGCACTGCCCATTAGTTGCCAGTAGGTGTCTCCCTTGTATTGACGTTGATGCATTGATTAATTAACGACTGCAACTTTTAGCTTCAGCATATTTTACCAATCTCGTTCAAGAGAAATGATCCGGTTTTTCTAATCTTACATGGTTTTGATTTTCAGAGCGCTGCGGAGCTTATTTTTCGCTTTCAGTTTTTATAAAATAGTTTTTTTCCCCCTTATTGTTTTGGGAAATGACATGCCTTCTCTTTCTGTACTAGCAGAAATTGCAGGATAAATTAGACCATTTTTTTGCCCTCCCTGTAGAGACATCTGCTATAAAACCAGGGCCTATTGTTAATTTCCACTGTGGTGGTGAGTTTGCAGGTCACATTGGTAACTAAAAAGTTAGCTTTTAATTTTCTTTTTCCAATGCACTAATTTTCCTTATGGAACACAATGTTTACTGGGCTCATAAAAAGGGACAATAATGAGAAATAGACTTTAAGTTGGGTTTTTTTATTCACAAATTCCTTTTTAAACACACACAGTAATGAGCATGTTTTGTGTACCAAATGGTATATTTTCCCTATATCTGAGTTGGTCAGCACTGTCTAAAATTATATTTTTTGTAGAGCTTGCCCATCAGGGTGGAAAGGGGGGTCTTTTCCATTTTCTTGGAGAGTATCTGCTAAAAGCTATGGCAGTTGAAGTTTGACTTAAAGGAGAATTAACCCTAAAAATGAATAGGGCTAAAAATTGCATATTTTATATAATGACCTTATTGCACCAGCCTAAAGTTTCAGCTTCTCAATAACAACAATGATCCAGGACTTCAAACTTGTCACAGGGGGTCACCCTCTTGGAAATTGTCTGTGACACTCACATGCTCAGTGGGCTCTGAGCAGCTGTTGAGAAGCTAAGCTTAGGGGTCGTCGCAAATTATCAAGCAGAAAATGAGGATGGCATGTCATATAAGCTGATGCTACAGGGTTGCTAATTAAATTCTGATGCTAATTGCACTGGTTTCTGTGCTGCCATGTAGTAATTATCTGTATTAATTCTAATGAGCATTATATTTGGACATTTCTATTCTATGTGTACTGTATATTGTGAGTGGGTCCCTAAGCTCAGTAAGTGACAGCAGCACAGAGCATGTGCAGTGAATCAGCAGAAAAGAAGATGGGGAGCTACTGGGGCATCTTTGGAGACACAGATCTTTACTGCTAAAGGGTTGTGGTTGCCTTGGGCTGGTACAGAAGCACAAAACATAATGTACAACATTTCTAGCCTACTTTAGTTTAACTTTCCTTCTCCTTTAATTTGCCACTTGCAGTACCGCTTGTCTCCTGTTTCCAGAAGTAGCTCATCTGCATAGGACACAATGGAATAGCACCACAAGTCATGGGAAACACAATTTCCCGCACTGTTTTCAAACTATAAATATTAATGAATACAATTTAGATTTAAGAGGGAATCCCTTGCAGTACACAATGGGTCTCATTTATAAACCGTGGGCCAATGTGCACCAGGGCAGTAACCCATAGCAATCAATGATTTGCTTATTTTTCAGCCAGCTGCAAGTTAGACAATGAAAGCAATTGTCTGGTTGTTATGGGTTACTGCCCAGGTGCAAAATTGCCCAGTGTTTAAAATTGACCCCCAGTGTGTTTGCTGGGGGGCCTTTGAGACACATTCAATGCATGAGGTGGGCCAGGTTTCTGCTTCAGGTAAGGGCAGTGCATGAGCAAGTGAAACCCTATCCCTGGAGAAAGTGGCAGTTTAGCAGCATGTGTGGATCAAGGGGCCCGGAGAGGTGTAAACAGTTCAGTGATTTATCTCCATCATGTCTTCTGCTCACAGTTCTTATTCCGGCCAGTGGCTTTTGCTTGAGTAACCTCTCACCTCTGTAAGGCTCTGAAGTGCAGCGCAGACAGGCCAACTCTCCTTTAACTTCACCAGAACTCCCCCTTTCTGCTTCATTTGTTTGTTTCTTTTTTTATTCCAGGGGACCCTCTTTTCCCGGCATGGTCCCTAGAGAATAAGACTCTCATCCTACCCCCTGCTATGCTGGATATTTCTGCCGGCAAGTCTAATGGAAAATATGCATCCTGAGATCTGAAAAAAATAAGGGAGGATGGACTTAATGGAAAGAAAGATGGAGCCTGCACAGTAAGGACTCGGGATGTCCTGTAGCTCCAAAAACTTGTATAGTGTTTATTTTTTTCCTCGGGTGACCCACATTAAAGGAGAACTAAACCCATACCTCCCAACTTTTTTTAAATAAAAGGAGGGACAAAAAAGTTGGCGCGCGTAGCACGGCGTAAATGTTTTTTTGACCACGCCCATTTTTTGTATCCACGCACCATAATTATCATCTTCATTTTACAAAACTTGGCAGGTTATGAAAGTTTAAACATATTTCTGTGTTTTTTTTCCAGTTATTACAGTTTTGCTAATGAAGGTGAATTGCTCTTTAAGCTGTGAGTCTAACTTCTCCCAAGGGACCTGTTATCTTATATTGTTACACTTACTTATTTGCTTATCTCAAAATTGTTACAAAAGTATCTTATCTGAACAGAGACTTTCCAAGATGGTGACCCCCTGTGACAAGTTTGAAGTCCTGGATCATTGCTGCTATTGAGAAGCTGAAACTTCAGGCTGGTGCAATAGGTTCAGTATATAAAAGATGGCATTTTTAGCCATATTAATTTTTACGGTTTAGTTCTCCTTTTTAATGGACGATGAACCTCATTTTTTGATATGTTTACGTCCTGACCAAAGAGAAGAAACGGGAATAAAAAAAAACATTGTTTTTGTTGTAATTAAAATAAATTAAAGGACAATAATGTACTTGAATGTAATTACTAGCCTTAGACCAGTAATCCCCAACCAGTAGCTCGTGAGCAACATGTTGCTCTCCAACCCCTTGGATGTTGCTAGTGTCTTCAATATAGGCAATTATTTTTGAATTCCAGGCTTGGTAGTAAGTTTTAATTGCATAAAAACTAAGTATAGTGCCAAGTAGAGCCTCCTGTAGGCTGCCAGTCCATAAAGGAGCTACTAAATAGCCAATCACAGCCCTTATTTGGCACCCCAAGGGACTTTTTTATGCTTGTGTTGCTCACCAACTCTTTTTACATTTGAATGTGGCTCGTGGGTAAAAAAGGTTGGGGATCCCTGCCTTAGACCAAACTCTTTATTATTTTAAGACCAATCGGAATTCTCTGCAATTCCTTTCTACGGTGGAAGCCCATATATAGGGCTGCTGGCAGTGCTTCTCTTTCAGCTGCCCCTTCATCTTTATTGCACCGTCCAGCTTTCTCGCACATGCGTAAGGCTTGCAGAGAGCAGATTGAGTTGTGAGGATGGGGGGGGGGTGAGACAATAAATCGCATGATATACAATGGCATTTTTTGCTTGGAGTGGGGTTAAAGGAGCTCTTGTTTAAAGGGACGTGCCAGTGATTACTGAGAGTCCGTACAGTCGTTAGCAGGACTTTCACCAGGGGATTGGATTTAATAAGTAGGAAAGAAACCACTAAATTCCCTTAGATCTCTCTGTAGTATTTATTATTTGCCTGTACAGAGCAGTGACCCGTGCTTCTCCCTCTGCACTGAGCGATGGGTACAAAAAAAGGGGGAACAAAATTAAAAGCAGGAACATTGTGACCAATGAGGGGGGCTGGATCATCCCATTGGGGAAGGGGGACCCAACCGTATTTATCGCAGGCCCCAGGCCGAGGGAAATAACCCGTCTGAGTTATGGTACGACTCGATGTAAAATGTCAGCTCTGATTTGCCACTGAATATTTAAAGTGCGCAGCCCCCTTCATTTAAAACCCAAACCTTGCAAACCTGGAACTGGTCGAGCCAAATTAGGAGCTGCCTAACGAGGCAGGTTTGGGGAGTGATGGATGACTGGTGGCGCAGGGCCAAAACCGCAGAACATTTAAAGGGCTACACAGCTTGGTTTTGCTTTAATCGACTCGGACAAGCCAGAAACACGGGGACTCGCTGATAGATGCCCGAGATTCTGGTTCCTTTCTACCTTAGGGTTCCCATATGCAGCCATGGAATTTACACTCCTGTAATGGGCTGCTCTGGGTTTTTTTGGGAGCTGTGATGTCATTGGCACCTCCATAAGAGCAGCTGCTAAGCACAAGGTCAGAAGGTCAGTGTCTCCATTGTTACAGTTCTAGGTTTGTACTGTCAGGTAGAGTCCTGCGCAGAACCAAATTGCTAAACCCGGACCCGCAACCCGCATACTTATCCGCCACCCGACCCGCAAGTACCTTATCCGCAACCCGATCCGCGACCCGCTGACCATCAAGAAATAGGAAGTGCTGTCGTAAACCGGAAGTGACGTCATTAGAAGTTGGCTTGATCCAAAAAAAGGAGTAAAACAGGAAGTCGTTGTAAACCAGAAGTGACATCATTGGAAGTAGGCGTGATCAGAAAAAAAGTAAATCTCGCTATTAAGAAAACCCGTGACCCGCAAACCCGGAGAACCACCAACCAGCGTCTATACCCCCTCCTGAAACTTCTATCTGCAACCCGCAGGGTTCTGCAGGTTTTTGCGGGTACACAACCCGCTGCAGGACTCTACCGTCAGGCTACACTAGGGCAGGTACTCATGGGAATGATGGAAAATCTATTGGTCTGTATTGATTATGCTCCTCTGTAGTAGGGCAGGATACAGATCCACCACCAGGGGGGCAGAATGGAGAGCAGGGGTGAGCTGTAGCTCCCTTGGGACTTGGGAAAGTGCAATAACAATCTTTCTAATTCAGTAAGGCTTCAGTATGACTTTTATTGCACCCCCCTATATAACTGTTACGTGGTATGTGTGTATGGGCACCTCTAACCCACCTTACCCCCTCCACCCGCCTGGATTGGTTTTTAATGGGCCTTCAAGAGGAATGCATCCATCCACATTTCCTCTGTTTATTGCGGCTGGGGTCTCGTTCAGGTGGAAAGTTCCCCTGGGACCTCTCATTACAAGCATCTCCCAGACTGTAAACCCTACGACATTGCGTGACGTCCATTAGTTAAGAGAGTGAGACTGCGTCTGTAGGTTTTATTGCCCCTCACGGGGCTGACATTATGTCAAGAACTATAAAAAAAAGCTAAATGAGTTGTTTGTAAAAGTAACCTTAATTACTATAGTCTAGTGCAGAGATGGACAACTGGTGGTGGGATGACTTCTGCTCTACAACAGGCTAAATGTAAAGTCCTAGGTTAACTTCTCCTTTATGACTCCAGCAATTAAATGGCTTTAAAATCCAGGAGAATGGTCATGTTTCAGTTGCTGTTAGACACCTCTAAACCCCCCCCCCCCAATCATTTTCAGGCCTATATATCTGTTTTAGAGCCGTTCTCTTTAGCCAATGCACTATGGACCCCCCTCCTTCATATGCAATCTCCACAGGACTGTAGTTACCCCCCCCTCGAGGCTATAAATCAAAACCACTTTATTTGATTGCCTTCTGGGGCCCCCCTTTCTTGCAACTTTGTAACTCAAGAGGTTTGAGCATGAGGTCAGCATCCCTGAAGGTAGAATACTTGGCAACCCCCGGGATTTCAAGTCAAGGAATTCTGGGAAGCAAATGTTGGGTTTTGAAACTCTTGTTAAATTCAATGTTAAAATATGCAACCCTTCCTATGCTGGCATTGATTTATGGTATCTCTCTCTGTACAGACTATGATCAAACTTAGGGGGCTGTTCCTGCTGAATTGTGCTTAGTACTGAGGATTACCTATGCTGCTATAGTTTTATGGGATCTCTCTGTACAGACTATGAGCAAACTTAGGGGCTGTTCCTGCTGAATTGTGCTTAGTACAGGGGAATACCTATGCTGCTATAGTTTTATGGGATCTCTCTGTACAGACTATAAGCAAAATTAGGGGACTGTTCCTGCTGAATTGTGCTTAGTACAGAGGAATACCTATGCTGCCATAGTTTTATGGGATCTCTCTGTACAGACTATGAGCCAATTTAGGGGGCTGTTCCTTCTGAATTGTGCTTAGTACAGGGGAATACCTATGCTGCCATAGTTTTATGGGATCTCTCTGTACAGACTATGAGCCAATTTAGGGGGCTGTTCCTTCTGAATTGTGCTTAGTACAGGGGAATACCTATGCTGCCATAGTTTTATGGGATCTCTCTGTACAGACTATGAGCAAACTTAGGGGGCTGTTCCTGCTGAATTATGCTTAGTACTGAGGATTACCTATGCTGCTATAGTTTTATGGGATCTCTCTGTACAGACTATGAGCAAATTTAGGGGGCTGTTCCTGCTGAATTATGCTTAGTACAGGGAATACCTATGCTGCCATAGTTTTATGGGATCTCTCTGTACAGACTATGAGCCAATTTAGGGGGGTGTTCCTGAATTGTGCTTAGTACAGGGGAATACCTATGCTGCTATAGTTTTATGGGATCTCTCTGTACAGACTATAAGCAAAATTAGGGGACTGTTCCTGCTGAATTGTGCTTAGTACAGAGGAATACCTATGCTGCCATAGTTTTATGGGATCTCTCTGTACAGACTATGAGCCAATTTAGGGGGCTGTTCCTTCTGAATTGTGCTTAGTACAGGGGAATACCTATGCTGCCATAGTTTTATGGGATCTCTCTATACAGACTATGAGCAAACTTAGGGGGCTGTTCCTGCTGAATTGTGCTTAGGACAGGGGAATACTTATGCTGGCATTGATCTATGAGATCTCTCTGTACAGGTGACTAATAGGGGATTGCCAAAATGTCACCTGTGAGATCACATAGATCAGGGATCCCCAACCTTTAGAACCCGTGAGCAACATTTAGAAGTAAAAGGAGTTGGAGAGCAACACAAGCATAAAAAATGTTCTTGGGTGCCAAATAAGTGCTGTGATTGGCCATTTAGTAGCCCCTATGTGGATTGTTAACCTACATTGAGGCTTTGTTGGCAGTGCACCTGGTTTTTATGTAGCCAAAATTTGCCTCCGAGCCTGGAATTAAAAAATAAGCACCTGCTGTAGAGGCCATTGAGAGCAACATCCAAGGGGTTTGAGAGCAACATGTTGCTCACGAGCTACTGGTTGGGGGATCACTGACATAGAACTTGCTGCCACCCCCAGCCCTTGTTTGTCTGTGCTGTGGACTAGGGGTTAGTATGTATAATAGGCAGGGCAAGAGCTTCGTATTGGAGAAGTGGCCTTGAAAGCAGAGAAAGGTCAGACAAATAGACAAAATTAAAGGGACATGCATTACATTTGACTTATCCATATAATGTAACTAAAGACCCATGTTTAAATGCAATTTACACGGCAAGAATCCTTTAATTGGCACTAATGTGAGTAAATGAAGATTAACGCTAATGCCTTGTTTCATGCTATTTCGGTCATACCCCAGTAATACAGGGCTAATTTTGGGTGCACCCGTCACAGTTTTGTGCGTGTGACTGAATTTAGTGTTAAGGTCCTTAAATGACCCAGGTTAATACTGATATTTTGTCCCTTGTTTCGGCTCATACATGCCCAAAATTGTACCTGCTTTCCTAGTTGCTAAATCTGTGCCCTCTGCTGTTTTTTGTGTGTTCCAGGCTCGCTGGTTCTGGGAAGGCTATTTCAGTTCAATGAAATCCATCGCTTTGACCACCCTTCAGATTATTAATGACCGCATCTACCCTTACGCCGCTCGCTCCTATGAAGAGTGGAATGACCCACCTGCTGTGGTAAGGATTTCATTCAGTTTATCTTAGGGGGGGGATCATGGGGACCCACCTTAATCCGCATGGGGACCCAATATTGGGTCAAGACCATGGGTTAATGGTGTAGACTTTGTCTTATTGCCAGTATATGGGGGGGGATTGTGATTATCTCCAATCACCATTACAGACTATTCTTAATTTGTGGAATGCTACACTATGTAAACAAGCTGCTGTGTAGCCATGGTGCCAGCCATTCAAACACAGGATAGACAGTAGATAACAGATAAGTACTACAGGTATGGGACCTGTTATCCAGAATGCTCGGGACCTGGGGTTTTCCAGATAACGGATCTTTCCGTAATTTGGGTCTTCATGCCTTAAGTCTACTAGAAATTCATTTAACATTAAATAAACCCAATAGGTTGATGTTGCTTCCAATAAGGATTAATTATATTTTAGTTTGGATCAAGTACAAGCTACTGTTTTATTATTACAGAGAAAAAGGAAATCATTTTTAAAAATTTGGATTATTTGGATATAAAGGAGTCTATGGGAGACAGCCATTCCGTAATTCGGAGCTTTCTGTATATCGGGTTTCCGGATAAGGGATCCTATACCTGTACTATAGTTTATATAAACAAGCTGCTGTGTAGCCATGGGGGCAGCCATTCAAGCACAGGATACACAGTAGATAACAGATAAGTACTACTATAGTTTATATAAACAAGCTGCTGTGTAGCCATGGGGGCAGCCATTCAAGCACAGGATACACAGTAGATAACAGATAAATACTAGTATATTGTTTATATAAACAAGCTGCTGTGTAGCCATGGGGGCAGCCATTCAAGCACAGGATAGACAGTAGATAACAGATAAGTACTGCTATAGTTTATATAAACAAGCTGCTGTGTAGCTTGTTTATATAAACTATAGTAGTACTTATCTGTTATCTACTGTGTATCCTGTGCTTGAATGGCTGCCCCATGGTTACACAGCAGATTGTTTGTTTATTTAAACTATAGTAGTAGTTTTAAACATTTGACCATGAATTCTACTTGCTGATTGGTTGCTATAGGTTTCTGCCCCTGGGCAAACTACGTGCCTTTAATTACATAACCCCCATAGTGTCCTCGGTACCCACTATAAGCATCAAGGCCAATGCATGGGTACAGCCATGTGGTAGAAAAGGATGAGATGCCCTCACCTCTGAATCCATAGAGCCATAATCACAGAATCACCTCGCCCACAAGGGCTGTGAGTGTTTTAGTTCAGCAACATCTGTAGGGCGTCTGCTTAACCAAAAAATCACCCAAAGCTCAGACGTGATGAAAGCTATTTAACTATCACAGTCTTTGGCCAATCAAATGGGCATATCCACGTCCTAAAGCCAGTGAAGGGTTAATCTCACTGGGCTCATGCCCTTTAACCACAACACGATGAGAATCAAACTGAAATTCTTTCTCAGAGTATTCCGTGGAAATACATTGTGCATAATTGGAGCAAAACACAGAATAAATCAAGACTTTTCCTTTTTGTAAGGTCTGGTAAATCATAATTGAAACCACATTCGGGCCGAGGTTGGTATTTGTATGGAAAAAATAGAGAGAGGGAAGAGACAGAAGGAAACAACATAAAAATGCAGAAAACAAAACCTGTTGTGTATGTTGTGACAAATACAGTCACATGTCCTACAGGGATGAGACAAGAGAGGGAATAAAGTACCCCCTACTGTAAATGATAAGGATATTAGAAGTCACTGAGGGGTTATGTGACCATATAAAGGCACAAGGCTGCAGACTGAGTTATACAGGGAACTCTGAGTATCACTCATGTATTATAAGGGATAATGTACCCCCTACTGTAAATGATAAGGATATTAGAAGTCACTGAGGGGGTTCTGTGACCATATAAAGGCACAAGGCTGCAGGCTGAGTTATACAGGGAACTCTGAGTATCACTCATGTATTATAAGGGATAATGTACCCCCTACTGTAAATGATAAGGATATTAGAAGTCACTGAGGGGTTCTGTGACCATATAAAGGCACAAGGCTGCAGGCTGAGTTATATAGGGAACTCTGAGTATCACTCGTGTATTATAAGGGATAATGTACCCTCTACCGTAAATGATAAGGATATTAGAAGTCACTGAGGGGTTCTGTGACCACTACTGATGGGCGAATAAATTTGCCAGGCACAAATTTGCGGCAAATTTCCTTCTAATAAACATGCGAAACTGCCTCAAATTGACGGTGTCAGAAAATTATGTACGCACACCGGAAAAGTCGCTCGCATCATAACTGGATGTTCATTGACCTTAACATGGGCGTCAAAATTCTCATTTCGCAATTTTTTTGCCATTTCGC
The DNA here is from genome assembly GCF_017654675.1 of Xenopus laevis. Taxonomy (NCBI): domain Eukaryota; kingdom Metazoa; phylum Chordata; class Amphibia; order Anura; family Pipidae; genus Xenopus; species Xenopus laevis. Next base: position 16,096,757 of record NC_054378.1, read on the forward strand.
AGGAAATTCGCTAAATTTTCAGTGAAATGGGAAAAATTCGCCCATCACTAGTGACCACCAAACTGTTACTGCATTGAAATAAATATGGGGGCATAGCTACTGGAGATGTTGGAAGTCGGTATAGGAAGCCTTATAATGGCACTAAGCTGAAAGTGAATTGTTATTATATACGTCATGGAACTCTGAAGTGTATCCTGCTTTACCCATGGGTTCTAGTTACACGCTCTAGTTACACGCTCTAGTTACACACTCTAGTTACACCCAGTGTCTCATTAGACAAAGCAAAATGACTTGCCCTTTATGTGAATGGAGTTGGTTGTTGGTGCTGCCATGATGCTTGCCTCCGTGGGGGAATTCCCTGCACAAATGAACAGAATGTCAGTTCCACTGATACAGTGTCAGCACATGGCATTTTTTGTACCAGTTGAACCCCTAGCTGGAAAGTTTTCATTCCCAATGAGACATGGCAGCAAGCGCTTCCGCCTTGAGAACAAACGACAAACATTGACATTAGCCCTGTTGGATTTCACAAGCTGTTTTACACCCTGCCACTATAATAATGGGGGCTATAAATGACCCTTTACGTTGTGGTGCCGTCTGTCAGGCACAAATCCACCCCCCCCCCCAGATCTCCTCCCTCCGACCCCAGTGAGTTATTGGCTTTCACTGCTCCTGATTTCTCCTTTTGAAGAGGAGAAGGGTCAGGAGGTCTCAGACAGCAGACGCATAGGCAGGGGGTCGGCTCTGGAGAGCGCTCGCACCATAAGCTTTAAATGGCCCATTTGAAGGTTTTTCTCCTATAGGGGCACTTGGAAACATTTAGAGGCACATTTATCAAGGGTCGAATTTCGAATTCATTTGAGTTTTTAAAAAAACTCCCAAAAATTTCCATAAAATTTATTGATAAATTTAATTTAAAAATTTTTTTAAAGAAAATTTCATTTAAATTTGATTCCAATTTAAAAAGCTTGACTTGAGTTTTTTTTCTCAGAAAAAAACTCGAATGTCTGAAAGGCTGCAAACAACTCCAACTTCATCCCTTGACCTCTCCCATTGGCTTCGAGTTCTTAAAGGGGCAGAGTATTTTAAATCTCGAAAATTGAATTAGAATTTTTTTAAAAACTAGAATCGAATTTGAATAACTCAAATCTGCCCCTTAAGGTGGGCATACACAGGGAGATCCGCTCGTGTGGCGATGTTGATTGGATCACTCCCCATTATGCCCGCATTGAAGTGGGCAATATCGGGCTGATCCGATCGTGGGCCCTAGGGCCCAACAATCGGATCAGAATGGAGGCCAAATGGCTGGTCAGATCAACGAAAAGATGCATCATGAAAATCAAGGGCTAAAGCTGCCCAAACACAGGAAAATTTAATTTCAGCCTCTCCTGACCAAGTTTGTCCCTTATCTATCCCTGTATAGGCTCAGACTGACTGCCTCCCTGATAGATATCTGTTCATTATTAGTACTACATTAGTACATGAGTGCATTTCTCTTCCAATGAGCTTTCACATGCCCTTGTTAAGATCCAATCATTGATTGGGTGGGCGAGTATGATTGAACCAACTTGATTTGGCCCAGCATGCAGGTGATCAAAACAGATCTTTATGTGTATGTCCAGTCTGTAGGTCGGAGACAATTTATTAAAAAAAAAAAAAAGACAATTTCCCAATGACCCTATACCCCATTTAATTGGCCCAAGGTCCAAACCAACAGACTTTTTCCATTTTACGCTGTGACCCAAATGTCCACAGCCATCAGGCTGATATTATAGAGCCAATAGGATTCATTCTACAACAAACAAGGGAAAGTTGTGCTCACCACTAATTTTTAAACTCATTAGGCGGGGGTGCAATGAGGCTGTGACCACTAAATTCATACAGACAAATACAAGAGGTCACTCATTATCAATTTGTTTAAGACATTTTGTGCATTAAGCTGCTAAAAAGATGCCTTTCCCTTTAAAGGATAAGTAAACCTTTAAAATAAGTGAAGTAAAATTGATGAGGGTGCTATTCTAAGATATTTTGCAATGTACATTCATTATTTATTTTGTTTTTATTCCAAGATATTAAGAGATACATGTACTGTTAATACAAATTAAGTTTGTTACAACAGCACCACCTGCTGGTTGTTGTCTGACCACCAAGTAGTCAAGGAAGTTGTCAGTAGAAAGAAAGAGGCTGATCTGATGTTCTTCTGCTTAGGAAAGGTTTCTATTTTTTTCCCTAAGCAGAAGAACATCAGAGCAGTCTCTTTCTTTCTCCTGACAACTTCCTTGACTACTTAGTGGTCAGACTGGTCAGAAAACGACCAGCAGGTGGCTCTGTTGTAACAGAATTCATTGATGTTAATAATACATGTATCCTTTAATATCTTGGAATTAAAAAAAATTAAAGAGGTTGTTCACCTTTGAAATAACTTTTAGTATGAAGTAGAGAGTGATATTCTGAGATAATTTGCAATTGGTTTTAATTTTGTATTATTTGTGGTTTTTGAGTTATTTAGCAGCTCTTCAATTTGCATTTTAAGCAATCTGGTAACTAGGGCCCAAATTACTCTAGCAACCATGCATTGATTTGAATAAGAGACTGTGATATGAATAGGAGAGAGTCTGAAAAGAAGAATCAGCAATAAAAAGTGCTTTACAGGGCATTTGTTTTTAGAAGGGGACAGCAACGCCCATTTGAAAGCTGAAAAGAATCAGAAGAAAAAGACAAATAACTATAAAATTAGTTTGTTCGTTCTATCACATACTAAAAGTTACTTTAAAGGTGAACCACCCCTTCAATAATGATTGTACATTGCAAAAGTTCTTCGAAAAGCACCCTCATCAATTTTACATTCACTTATTCTTAAGGTTTACTTATCCTTTAAATATATTGCAATATATGGACAAACAATCCCTGTTTTGTTTAAAGGGTAAGGCATTTGTTGGTAGCTTAAGGTACATAATGGGTTGAGTGCAGATGACCTAATGTATTTCTCTATAAGGATTCATTCTATACAGGTCTCAATAGGCGCTGGACCATTCCAGAGGTGCTGACCTCTGGAATGGTCCATATGGCTGAAAAAGCGTATTTGATTGGCAGCCTTCAAACAGAGGAATTGTCTCCAGCACCCAAAGTCTGTAAGGCACAGGGCTGACCATTGTGTGATTCTGTTTCCGGCACACGATGGGTTAATTCAGTTTAGTTTAAGCTGAGGGACTTGTAAGGAGCAGGGCTGGGTCACATCATAAACCCGGGTGCTCTGAAGTCTGACTTGTTTACACCGTGTTCCCCTGCACGCTAATTGGTAATGGCACAGCCTACTGACTGGTTCCATATGCACAGCCTCCTGAATATGTATCCGCCATGCTGCCCGGACAATGGACGCCTTGTGTTTATAGAGCATATGTCGGCGCGATGTGCATCGTAACCCGTTATATGTTTAATCAGCGTGTTTTCATTCCTTCTGTCACCAAAGTGCCAGTCAAGTCTTAAAGGATAAGTAAACCTTTAAAACAAGTGAATGTAAAATTGACGAGGGGGCTGTTCAAAGATGTTTTGCAATTTACATTCATTATTTATTTTGTTTTTATTCCAAGATATTAAGGGTTACATGTACTGTTAATATGAACACATTTTGTTACAACAGCGTCACCTGCTGGTCAGTTTCCAACCAGTCTGACCACCAAGTAGTCAAGGAAGTTGTCAGGAGAAAGAAAGAGGCTGCTCTGATGTTCTTCTGCTTAGAAAAGGTTTGGGAAAGGTTTTTATTCATTTTCCTAAGCAGAAGAACATCAGAGCAGCCTCTTTTTTTTGTTCTGACAACGTCCTTGACTATTTGGTGGTCAGACTGGTCGGAAACGCTGTTGTAACAAAATGTGTTCATATTAACAGTACACGTGTCCCTTAACATCTTGGAATAATAACAAAATAAATAATAACTGTAAATTGCAAAACATCTTAGAATAGCCCCTCATCAATTTTACATTCACTTGTTTTAAAGGTTTACTTGTTGTAACCATTTTCATTAATATTAACAGTATCCCTTAATATCTTGGAATAAAAACAAAATAAATAATGAATGTAAATTGCAAAATATCCTAGAATAGCACTCTCATCAATTTTACATTCACTTATTTTAAAGGTGTACTTATCCTTTAATCTAGTCCAGTGTCTGCACTACCTCTGCTCAATATCACGGAGCTGCCATGGGAGTTCCACTCTGACTGTGTGAGTGCAGTTACAGGTGTGGGATCTGTTATCTGCAATGCCTGGCACCTTGTAATTAAGAGAACCCCTCTCACAGCCAGCGGGTCAGCTCTTCAGTCTGCGTCAGGTATTGTACTTGGCCTTATTGCCTGGGGGTACCTCAGTCATTCCAAAGCAACTCTGGATCATTGCACCCAAGAGTTGACTTAACCCTCAAAGCAAACAATGGCCTCAGCACTTGTAGGGTTAAAGGAAAAGTAACCCTTATCTCCTAACAACTTCCTTGACTACTTGGTAGTCAGACTGGTTGGAAACTGACCAGCAGGTGACGCTGTTGTGACAAAATGTGTTCACATTAACAGTACATGTATCTCTTAATATCTTGGGAAAAAACCCAAATAAATAATGAATATTGCAGAACATCTTAGAATAGCACCCTCATCAATTTTACATTCACTTATTTTAAAGGTTTACTTATCCTTTAAGTAGGTTGTTCATGCGAAAGGCAGGCTGCTATCAGTAAGAGCTGACTTATACTGGCTGCCCAGGATTTGGAACTGTTCAGGTGTTTCCAGCTGTTACGGCGGGGGCCATATGGAACGCTATGCATAAAGTAAACGTGCTCGAGAATTTATATATAAAATACATTTCATTAGAAAGAAACTTTGATGCACTTAAAAAAAAGTATTTTTATTCGCTTTTTAGATCCTCTTTAAATCCCTTAAGTGCCCTTGCACTAAAATAGTTCAGGGGTTCAGATGGGCAGATAGGAGGGGCCCATCCACACATGTAATCATCCAACACATAACCGGTGCACTGTGAACATGTATTATATTTATACTTCCCGTTCAGCCCGGGTGGCACCAAATCTCATGGTTTTAATCACAGATTTCTTACATTTTCATTCAGATCCTTCCAACATGACTTTGTGTCCTGAAGGCCTAGACACTGGTTCTAATTTAGTAATAATAATTATTTTGCCACTGGGGTAATGTTTAATGAAAGTGTTATTAGATATTTCATTCAGTTACTCCCCTGTACTAAGCACAATTCAGCAGGAACAGCCCCCTACATTTGCTCATAGCCTGTACAGAGAGATCCCATAAAACTATGGCAGCATATGTATTCCCCTGTACTAAGCACAATTCAGCAGGAACAGTCCCTAAGTTTGCTCATAGTCTGTACAGAGAGATCCCATAAAACTATGGCAGCATAGGCATTCCGTGTACTAAGCACAATTCAGCAGGAACAGTCTCTAAATTTGCTCATAGTCTGTACAGAGAGATCCCCTAAAACTATGGCAGCATAGGTAAGCACAATTCAGCAGGAACAGCCCCTTAAGTTTGCTCATAGTCTGTACAGAGAGATCCCATAAACTATAGCAGCATAGGTATTCCTCTGTACAAAGCACAATTCAGCAGGAACAGCCCCTAAGTTTGCTCATAGCCTGCACAGAGAGATCCTATAAAACTATGGCAGCATATGTATTCCCCTGTACTTAGCACAATTCAGCAGGAACAGTCCCTAAGTTTGCTCATAGTCTGTACAGAGAGATCCCATAAAACTATGGCAGCATAAGTATTCCCTGTACTAAGCACAATTCAGCAGGAACAGCCCCCTAAGTTTGCTCATAGCCTGTACAGAGAGATCCCATAAAACAATGGCAGCATAGGTATTCCCCTGTACTAAGCAAAATTCAGCAGGGACAGCCCCCCTAAGTTTGCTCATAGTCTGTACAGAGAGATCCCATAAAACTATAGCAGCATATGTATTCCCCTGTACTAAGCACAATTCAGCAGGAACAGTCCCTAAGTTTGCCCATAGCCTGTACAGAGAGAGCCCATAAAACTATAGCAGCATAAGTATTCCCTGTACTAAGCACAATTCAGCAGTAACAGCCCCCTAAGTTTGCTCATAGCCTGTATAGAGAGATCCCATAAAACAATGGCAGCAAAGGTATTCCCCTATAATATATGAAGCACAATTCAGCAGGGAAAGCCCCCTAAGTTTGTTCACTACTGGTGATCACTGCTGCCCCCTAAGGAGCGGAGCTTACACTACAGGAAAGTCTAATGCCAGGAGATTTGCATTGAAACAAAAGTGCCTTTAACAAGCAGTGATGCAGTTTGTGCCATTAAAGTGAGTGGGATTTAGTGTATCCATGCCCTGGGCTAAGTGACTGTGAGCCGCGCCAGTGCACTCTGTGACTTATTGTTAATTTATTCATATATTTTGCTAAAACTGCTGTTTTAAAAGTCAACAGACCTGTGTGTTTATTGATTGGTGTCCAATGGTGGTGCCCTTTTTTTCCAGGCTGGCTCATGTCCCCCTGTCTTTCCTTTCCCACTGTCTGTCCTGTGTAACTTTCAGGCTCTTATTGGGAACAGACTGTGTGTATCCTCTCGTGCCAAACCCTCTGGCTTCTCTCTTTTTGGCAGGAACCTCCTGAAAGCCTTTAAATGGGTCGCCCTCATTAGAATTCAGATCTTGTAATTCTGTAAAAAATCAATCTTTGAAACCTACTCCATTAAACCCCCCGCTTTCATTTTAACGAATACTTTTGCCCCCCCTCCCGTTTTTTTTTTTTCAAGGGAAAGAACAGCCGTCTTTTTGTTGTGAGTTATTTAATCTGTCTGTGCAACTGCCGCTCTATTTACACTATTTTCATGCCCGTTTTGTGCCATGCTTATGTATCTGATGCACATTAGACGCTTTTTAACCCCTTCCTTCTCTTCTGCAGCAATGGAGCAGCGTAAACAACCCCCTCTTCCTGCCGCTCATCCCCCCTCAGTCCCAGGGGTTCACCGCCGTGGTGCTGACATACGACCGGGTCGAAAGCTTGTTCCGTGTTATCACAGAAGTCTCCAAGGTCCCGAGTCTGTCCAAGCTGCTGGTGGTGTGGAATAATCAGAATAAGAACCCACCTGAAGGTAAGGGGAAAATCAGCCAAGGTCAGCACATCCTAACTTAGCCTTTACTTTGTCTGTAGTAGCTTCCTGACACTCATTGTCCAGTCCAAGGTACAGGTATGAAATCCGTTATCTGGAAACCCGTTATGCAGAAAGCTCCGAATTACGGAAAGGCTATCTCCCATAAACTTTATTTTATCCAAATAATCCAAATTTTAAAGAATGATTTCCTTTTTCTCTGTAATGATAAAACAGTAGCTTGTATTTGATCCCAACTAAGATATAATTAATCCTTTTTGGAAGCAAAACCAGCCTGTTGGGTTTATTTCATGTTTACATGATTTTCTAGTAGACTTAAAGGGGAACTAAAGTCTAAAATAGAATAATGCTAGAAATGCTGTATTTTGTATACTAAACATAAACATGAACTTACTCCACCAGAAGCCTTATTAAGCAAATGATTTATTGTTTCAAAGTTGGCCGCAGGGGACTGTCATTTAACTTTGTTAAACATCTTTGCAAGACCACGCACATGCTCAGTGTGGTCTGGGCTTCAGCTGAGAGGTTAAGCTTAGGGATCGTCATAAATTATCAAAACAGCACAAGTCAAATAATATCTGCCATAGAAGCCGATACAGCAAGACTGATTAATAATCAGAATATGCAGACTGCACTGGGTCTGCGGATACAAATCTTTACACAGTCGCCAGATGCTTTGTAGGGAAACAAACAAAGCTGCTCATGGTCAGGGAAGTTAGGTGGGGTGCTCCCCCCTTCTGTTTGAAATTAGTATTGTTTCCCTGCAGAGCAGTTAGGGACCGTCTGAAGTTTCCTATCTGCAGCTGTCAGAGCAAGTAAAACGAACTGAGAGTTTCACTGCATACAGTCAGGTTTATTATAAAAATGGTACATAATTTTTAATTAAAGTATATTGGAGGTAGATTTCTTTTTCAATAAAAAAAAGTAAAAATGGGATTTTATTTTTTTTTCCCTTTACATCCCCTTTAAGGTATGAAGATCCAAATTACAGAAAGATCTGTTATCCGGAAAACCACTGGTTCCGACCATTCTGGATAACGGGTCCCATACCTTTACAATATAAGGACATAGCTTAAAGGGGTGGTTCTCCTTTACAGTAACGTTTATGTTATAGAAGGGCTCAATCTAAGCAACTTTTCCATTGCTCTTCGTTTTTTCTTTTATATCGTTTTTTAATTATTTGACTTTTTCAAATGGGGTTCACTGACCCCATCTAAAAATACATGTTCTGTAACGCTACACATTTAGGGTGTTATGTATCAAAGTCACATTTTTTTCAGGTCGGATATTTTAAGGGGAATAAACAAAATTTTATTTGTAGAAAAAAGTCAAATTTTTCAAGATTAATTAAACTCCGATGGTGTTAAAAGTCAGAATAAAAAAGTACTGCGACTCAAACCTGCTGAGTTCATGTAGAAGTCAATGGCAGATGTCCCAGTTGATATCCTTATAGGCGCTGGGTTTCGTCAATAATCTGAAGATTTTGTGGTTTTCGGGCGTCAAATCCGGAAAAGTCTGAGGTTTCAGGCATTAAATCCGAAAAGCCCATTTTTTTTAGGTTGGACATTTTAAGGGGGATAAACAAGATTTTATTTGTAGAAAAAAGTAAAATTTTTCGAGATTAATTAAACTCCGATGTTAAAAGTCTGAATAAAAAAAGTACTGCGACTCAGACCTGCTGAATTTATGTAAAGTCAATGGCAGATGTCCCAGTTGATATCCTTATCGGCTCTGGGTTTCGTTAAATAATCTGAAGATTTTGTGGTTTTCAGGCGTCAAATCCGAAAAAAGTCTGAGGTTTCAGGCATTAAATCCGGAAAATTTGCACAATTCGGATTTTTTTTTTCCGAAGTTTTATCCTGCACAAGAAATTTTCATTAAAATGTATTGATAAATAAGAAGAAAAAGTCTGTGCCGATTTGGTCAGGGTAGTTTTCAGAAAATAGTGAGAACCCCCTTATTGTTATTGCTACTTTTTACTACTCATCTTTCTATTCAGGCCTCTCCAATTCATATTCCAGTCTCTTATTCCAATCAGTGCTTGGTTGCTAGGGCAATTTGCACAATAGCAACCAGATGGGTGAAATAGCAAACTGGAGAGCTGCTGACTAAAAAGCTAAATAACTCAAAAAAACACAAATAATAAAGAATGAAAACCAATTGCAAATGGTCTGAGAATATCACTCTCTACGTCATACTAAAATTTCATTTAAAGGTGGACAATACCTTTAAAGGGGAAGTAAAGTCTAAAATAGAATAATGCTAGAAATGCTGTATTTTGTATACTAAACATAAACATGAACTTACTGCACCACAAGCCTAATCAAACAAATGATTTATGCTTTCAAAGTTGGCCACAGGGGGTCACCATCTTGTAACTTTGTTAAACATCTTTGCAAGACCAAGACTGTGCACATGCTCAGTGTGGTCTGGGCTGCTTAGGGATTGTCATAAATAATCAAAACAGCACAAGTCACATAATACCTGCCAGAAGCCGATACAGCAAGACTGATTAATAATCAGAATAGGCAGACGGCACTGGGTCCTGTGTTGTCATGTAATCTGTGGATTTTATAGTTTTTGTATTGTTTAATACAAACTTTCTCCAACTCTCCAGAACCAATGGCTGCAGCAAAATAATCCTCCAAATAGAATCCCAGTTTATCTGTTAAAATCTGGCTCCATGATCTTTGTCCCTGCAGCTGGAGTTGGAAACAGTAAAGGGGATGTAAAGGCAACAATAAAATCCAATACAAATACAGTACACAGTCGCCGACTGCTCTACAGGGAAACAAACACAGCTGCTTAAGTTCTGTATGGCTGGGAAGTAAGGTAGGGGCTACTGTTCATTAGTATGATTTTTTCCCTGCAGAGCAGTTAGGGACATACCGTCAGGTTTCTTATAAAAATGGTAGACATTTTTTAATCAAAGGATATTGGAGATAGGTTTATTTTTCATTAAAGAAACTAAAATTGGGATTGTATTTTCTTGCCTTTAAATGCCCTTTAAATGTGAGCCTAGAAGTTGGCAATATGGCAGCTTCTTTCCCTTGCTTTGTAGAGTATATATGCCATTAGGGGCTATGGATCAAGGTAACTGGCAGCCCCCAGAGCAGCAGCATTATTATACATACTGTAGGTCCCCATGAACCAGTACATGAATATGTTGTAACCAGTTAGGGCAATGGCAGAAGTGTAGAGCTGAGGGGACAGTATGGACCCCTATCCTATCAGGCTTTCGCTCTTCAAAGCTGCTTCCATTTATTGACCATTAAAGGCAGGATGTTTGCGAGGAGTTAAGCCCCAGGAATGGGTTTGAAGTGAGTAATTCTCTGGCAGGGGCAGATAAGACTCTGCTTATTGCTCCGCTAGGATCATAGCTTTTTATGACTCTTTGCTGTTAACTCAAGTGATGAAATGCCTGGGCTTTAATGGAATCCCAGTCTTTATCCCTCGCACAGGAACCCCTGATGTCACCCTTCCTTCCCTCGCTTTTGGGGCCGAGTGGGTTACCTTTGTAGGGTAACGGCCGTGCAAGCAGAGCATGGATGGACTTACTGACAGATTAATGCGGCTAAGGAATCCGAGCGGCCCTGGATAAAAGGGAAAATGTTCCTCATCTGTCTACAGAAAATGCCGGCATAGAGAGTTGAATAGCATTATGAAAGATAGGGGGTAATATATAAATACAGGTACATTCTGCTTCCTTGGACTTCTTTAAAGGACCTAGAAAAGTATGTGGTTTTGTTTAGAGTCACAATTAGGAAGTTTTCATTGACCCCAAAAAGACCAGCCTTTCATTGGTACCTCTACGCTAAACCATAATGCGAAAACCAAAACCACAATCAACCTTTTTAGAATATATAAGGGGACTGTGGGAAAATCTGGTTTTAAACCAATTTGCCCTCATTTTCATTCTTTTCTTGTCCCAGATTTTACTGAATATTTAATATTAGGGATGCACCGAATCCAGGATACGGTTCGGGATTCGGCCTTTTTCAGCAGGATTCGGGTTCGGCTGAATCCTTCTGCCCAGCCGAACCAAATCCAAATCCTAATTTGCATATGCAAATTAGGACGGGGGAGGGAAATTACGTGAATTTTTGTTGCAAAACAAGGAAGTAAAAAATGTTTTCCCCTTCCAAACCCTAATTTGCATATGCAAATTAGGATTCGGTTCGGTATTCGGCCGAATCTTTCACGAAGGATTTGGGGGTTCGGCCGAATCCAAAATAGTGGTTTCGGTGCATCCCTATTTAATATAAAAAGGGCACAGATCCTATCTGATCCCCATTGGAAGCGGCAGTCCAGCCCTGCTTTATGGCTGAGATACTATCTATCTGTATAACCGAGCATTCTGTCGTAGTGGCTGCACAGATCCTATCTGATCCCCATTGGAAGCAGCAGTCCTGTCCTGCTTTATGGCACTAAGATTTTAGCTAATTGTATAACAGAGCATTCTGTCCCAGTGGATGCACAGATATCTGATCCCCATTGGAAGCAGCAGTCCTACCTTGCTTTATGGTTGAGATTCTAGCTATCTGTATAACAGAACATTCTGTCCCAGTGGCTGCACAGATCCTTTCTGATCCCCATTGGAAGCAGCAGTCCTGTCCTGCTTTACGGCATTGAGATTTTAGCTAATTGTATAACAGAGCATTCTGTCCCAGTGGCTGCACAGATATCTGATCCCCATTGGAAGCAGCAGTACTGCCCTGCTTTATGAGATTCTAGATATCTGTATAACAGAGCATTCTGTCGCAGTGGTGCAGATATACACATTGTCACTGCTTTGTTCTAGGGGAGAATCCTTTGTCCCTGATTGGGACAATTGGCAAATGTAAATATGCATTATCCCTAGTTTCTGAGAAAAGGTTATGATATTCCTATGGAAAACGTGGCAGGCCGAGTCCTTATAAATGTTAAATTGTTTTCTTTGCAGCTTCTGTTTGGCCAAAGATCCGGGTTCCATTGAAAGTCGTGAGAACCACTGAGAACAAGCTGAGCAACCGCTTCTTCCCCTACAATGAAATTGAAACCGAAGCCGTTTTGGCGATTGACGATGACATCATCATGCTGACATCAGATGAGCTTCAGTTTGGTTACGAGGTAAAGCAGCACTTTGTTGTCTCCCCAGTGTGTTTAAGTCTTAAAAAGGATGGAGCCTGCTGATGGTAACAAGGCAAACAAACCTAAGGCCGGCTGCTAATTAGAATTGACTTGAAAGATGAACCAAATTTTAGAAAAAGGGGACTTTTTGGCTTGATATTATCCCAATAATTCATTCCTTCTGCCCTCACGTACATAAAAATAAACTCCACTTTACTGGAAAGTTGGGGGAAAAAGTTCTATTTATACAGTTTCATGGGATACCGAGCAGAATGGGGCCGTGCAAGTTAGTGGGGCTTATTTATAAACACTGGGCAAATTTGGGCAGTTACCCATAGCAACCAATCAGTGATTAGATTTTTCCAGACAGCTGCAAGGAAAACAATGCAAGCAAACATCTGATTGGTTAATTAGGTTGTGAGGCAGTGGGCAGCCTGCAGGATTCCATGGAAAATGTACCATAAGGGACCTAGTGACTTTGTTCCTGCCTAGGGATCCTTCTAGGTACAAGTGTGACTGTATCATACATGGGGGCATTTGTCGAAATTGGATCCCGCTCTGTAGAGACATGTATGTAGCATGTTGCTCTCGGCGAGGTCAGGAAAGGTAAGGGCGTGCTTTGGAGTGGATGGATAGGTGTGTGCCTTTCATCACTTAGGAGTACTTCCTTAAAGGATAAGTAAACCTTCAAAATAAGTGAATGTAAAATTGAGGAGGGGGCTATTGTAAGCAATTTTGTAATTTACATTCATTATTTTTTTTGTTTTTATTCCAAGATATTAACGGATACATGTACTGTTAATATGAATGAATTTTGTTACAACAGCGCCACCTGCTGGTCAGTTTCCAACCAGTCTGACCCTCAAGTAGTCAAGGAAGTTGTCAGGAGAAAGAAAGAGTCTGCTCTAATGTTCTTCTGCTTAGGAAAAAAATCTTCTCACATCTTTCCTAAGCAGAAGAACATCAGGGCAGCCTCTTTCTTTCTCCTGACAACTTCATTGACTACTTGGTGGTCAGAAACTGACCAGCAGGTGGCGCTGTTGTAACAAAATTCATTCATATTAACAGTACATGTATCCCTTAATATCTTGGAATAAAAACAAAATTAATAGTGAATATACATTGCAAAATTTCATAGTGCCCTCCTCAATTTTACATTCACTTATTTTAAAGGTTTACTCCAGAGCAATGGCCGTAGGGAGAGCGGCGGTGGCAGTGAGCGATCATTGTTCATGCGCAAAGCTTTGTGTGAGCTGACCCTTTCTTCCAGTTCCAAGCCAGTAAATCAGCCTCATTTAATGTTGCCGGTAGCATGTTTAACATTTCGGGGTGCTGCTAATGATCACCCAGCCTGTTCTCATTTGCCTGTAGTTTTGATCCCGTTGTCAGCAGAGCCGTTATAGATGAAGTGGCCGGAATGGAGTTTGATTATATCCAGCTGTCAGTAGTGCAGTCAGGGGTTGAAGCGTCATACGTGCAGCAGTAATACGAGCCGGTCACTTCTCTCAGGGTATTGGTCAGGGTGCAGTTAACCCTTTGCTTTCCAACAACAGGGTGCTCCTGGCCTATGCCAGGCAAATGCTGCAGCACTGCAGGGTGACTGCTTTTGTTTGGTAGCAGTGAGGTGAGTACATGTAATGTTAGCGCCACAATATTCATTTATCATGCTTTTCTCAAGGAGGCTATTATTCCTTCCACTATTGCCAGCTGTGCAGACTGGGAAGTATGTGTTTGAGGTGTCTAGTATAAAAGAATAAATCCATATATCTGCAAGCCAGGGGTTAAATATAGAGTTCAGTCTTCACCTTCTTGTTCTCTCTCCTTATCAGGTATGGCGGGAGTTTCCAGACAGGTTGGTGGGATACCCAGGCCGACTGCACCTGTGGGATCATGAAATGAGCAAATGGAAATACGAATCCGAGTGGACAAATGAGGTGTCGATGGTTCTGACTGGTGCTGCTTTTTACCACAAGGTAACTTCGCTAGGGTTTGGGTAGGGTTTATGGCTCCTTTAATGGGGCAGTGCTGGCCTGTGAAAAAGTAGGTTACCATGCCAAGCAAAGACTGAAAAAAATTAGGCCGGCACAGGGAGCTTTTTGGGTACCATGGACTAGGATAAGTAAACCTTCAAAATAAGTGAATGTAAAATTGATGAGGGTACTTTTTTAAGAATTTTTGCAATGTATGAATGTATGTTCATTATTTATTTTGTTTTTTCCAAGATATTAAGGGATACATGTACTGTTAATATGAACACATATTGTTTTTACAACAGCGCCACCTGCTGGTCAGTTTCCCACCAGTCTGACCACCAAGTAGTCAAGGAAGTTGTCAGGAGAAAGAAAGAGGCTGCTCTGATGTTCTGCTTAGGAAAAAAAATAGAAATCTTTTCTGAGCAGAAGAACATCAGAGCAGCCTCTTTCTTTCTCCTGACAACTTCCTTGACTACTTGGTGGTCAGACTGGTCAGAAACTGACCAGCAGGTGGTGTTGTTGTAACATAATTCATTCATATTAACAGTACATGTATCCCTTGATATCTTGGAATAAAAACAAAATAAGGTGTTCAGAATCGCACCCTCATCAATTTTACATTCACTTATTTTAAAGGTTTACTTATACTTTTAGATCCTGCAGATCTCATTATATATAACTAATTCCTTTTCTATTTGTCCCCCAGTACTTTAACTACCTGTACAGCTACAAGATGCCCGGGGACATCAAGAACTGGGTAGACGCCCACATGAACTGCGAAGATATCGCCATGAACTTTTTAGTGGCCAACGTGACCGGGAAGGCACCTATTAAGGTAAAAGGACTCCTACCAGCCTAAGGATTCTGACTTCCGCTTCCTGAACCTCCAGATAATAGCAGCCAATCCGCATTTAGCGTCATTATTGCTTGACTGCACCTACGGCATCCTCCATAATTAAAAATCATTATTTGTTCCTAACTAATAGGGATTCTTTATAATGCAATCTGGATGGCAGCTCTCATTACCTTTCAGGACAACACTTATTAAAGGAACAGTAACATAAAAAAAGCGTTTTAGATTAATTAAATTATATAATTCAGTGCTGTTGTGTTTGCTTCAGAAACACTACTATTGTTTATATAAATAAGATGCTGTGTAGCAATGGGGGCAGCTAAAGGCTCAGGTTACAAAGCAGATAAGCTCTGTTGAACATAATGGTGTTATCTGTTATCCACTATTTAAAGGGATACTGTCATGGGAAAAAAATTTTTTTTCAAAATGAATCAGTTAATAGTGCTGCTCCAGCAGAATTCTGCACTGAAATCCATTTCTCAAAAGAGCAAACAGATTTTTTTATATTCAATTTTGAAATCTGACATGGGGCTAGACATTTTGTCAATTTCCCAGCTGCCCATAGTCATGTGACTTGTGCCTGCACTTCAGGAGAGAAATGCTTTCTGGCAGGCTGCTGTTTTTCCTTCTCAATGTAACTGAATGTGTCTCAGTGGGACATGGGTTTTTACTATTGAGTGTTGTTCTTAGATCTACCAGGCAGCTGTTATCTTGTGTTAGGGAGCTGTTATCTGGTTACTTTCCCATTGTTCTTTTGTTTGGCTGCTGCTGATGAAAGGGAGGAGGGTGATATCACTCCAACTTGCAGTACAGCAGTAAAGAGTGACTGAAGTTTATCAGAGCACAAGTCACATGACTTGGGGCAGCTGGGAAATTGACAAAATGTCTAGCCCCATGTCAGATTTCAAAATTGAATATAAAAAAATCTGTTTGCTCTTTTGAGAAATAGATTTCAGTGCAGAATTATGCTGGAGCAGCACTATTAACTGATTCATTTTGAAAAAAATTTTTTTCCCATGACAGTATCCCTTTAACCTGTGCCATATAGTCTCTTTTCAATTTCCACCATTGCTACACAGCAGCTTCTTTATATGAACTATAGTAGTGTTTCTCAAGCAAACAGATCAATTTTACCAGTGCAGGGCAACACTACATTATATTTAAAACACTTTTTTTCGGTGTTACTGTTCCTTTAATTTTTTCTTAAAAAAGAATGAAAGCCAAATTTGCTAACATACTACCTGGGGTCGGTGCTCCTCGTCTTCAAAAAGCAGAGCAGCCTGAGGTGTTGATTGTTCATGTCAATGTGTTACCCAAGGGGATTCTGGGAAACAAGAAAGGGGAGGAATAATATCAGCCTGGGAGTAAGTGTAGAATCCCTATATAGAATGGCATCTGTCTGCCCGGGAACAGCTGACTCCGGAATCTTAATTAAAAATTTCACTCCTAGGGAATGTTAATTTAAAAGTGATCTTGCAATCATCTTCCCCAATCCCCGGTATTACTGGGGTATCTTGGTGTTAGTGTGCGCTCTCTGATCCTGTGCCCTTTACACATTCATTTCCCCATGAGTCATTGACAAGGCGGAGGCATCCTTAAACGCGCAAGGCGTTGCCCGTCAGCCAGTAGCCCTGGGTTTGTGCCACCTCAGTGTGAGGGCCAGCCGTGTAAATGCCATAATGCCCCCCCCCCAAAAAAAAATCCCTGTGCGTATCTGTCGTCCCTGGGATTATCCAGTGAGAGGGCAGAAGCCCTGTAGGTGAAGCATGAAAGCTCCGCAAGAACAAATTGTGTTTACACAGAGACCTCGACGGTGTGAAAAGTCATTAAAAGGGAATTAAAGGACTTGTCATCGCCACTTTTTCCAGTGGCAAAAAAAAAGGAGAAGGGGTCGGAATGCCGATCCTTAGCGATGTTTTTATTAAGCCCCTATGGGCTTGCTTTGCTTTGCCTAACTGCAGAGTGAAAATTGGGGAGGAATAAAGGTCTGTTTTGTGTTTATTGATCAGGCTTCTTTGGTATAGTGTCCCCTGACTGCCTTCCTCCCTTGTTCTCTTCCCCCCCAAGGTGACTCCGAGAAAGAAATTTAAGTGCCCAGAATGCACGGCCATCGACGGGCTATCACTGGATCAGACCCACATGGTGGAGAGGTGAGTGGATCGGGATTGTACCATGTGTCTGGGAGAGCGTGTGCCAGTGATTGGGGTAAGGTCACCGCCAGACCTGAAGGATTTTAGGTGCTGTGCTTAAGCTGGCCATAGATGTTGAGATTTTTAAAAGATCCGATCGTCATCGTGACACCACAATTATCTCGGAACGATTGTACGATCGTATGAATTGTCCATCAACTAAAAAGACCAATTTGCCAGGAAAACAAAGGGGAGCTGCCGGCTTGGCCCTGGAAACACAGATAGATTGCACTGGGGCCGACAAAGATTTTTTAACCTGGCCGATCAATTTCGATGAGAGATGTCGACTGAAAAATCGTAAGATGTTTGATCATTCAAATACCACTAACCACACGATAATTTCGAAGGAATGGTTGGACTTCGCGAAAATCGGTCGTTCGGCAAGAGAAATCTTTGTGTCTATGGGGACCTTTACAGACATAGAATTTAATGGTCACAAGGAGAACTAAAGTTTAACTAAAGAAGTAGCTAGAACTGCTGTAAATTATGTTTTGTGCTTCTGTACCAGCCCAAGGCAACCACAGCCCTTTAGCAGTAAAGATCTGTGTCTCCAAAGATGCCCCAGTAGCTCCCCATCTTCTTTTCTGCTGATTTACTGCATATGCTCTGTGCTGCTCTCACTTACTGAGCTTAGGAACCCACTAATACAGATAATTACTACATGGCAGCTCAGAAACCATTGCAATTAGCATCAGAATTTAATAATCAGCCCTGTAGCATCAGCTTATATTACAGGGGAAGCTCATTTTCTGCTGGATAATTAGTGACGAGCCCTAAGCTTAGCTTCTCAACAGCTTCTCAGAGCCCACTGAGCATGTGAGTGTCACAGACACTTTCCAAGATGGTGACCCCCTGTGACAAGTTTGAAGTCCTGGATCATTGCTGCTATTGACAAGCTGAAACTTTAGGTTGGTGCAATAAGTTCACTATATAAAATATGGCATTTTTATCCATATTCATTTCTAGGGTTTAGTTCTCATTTAATTGGTTACTGCTCCTGGGCAAACTTAGTGCCTTTTATTACATATGGGGGTTAGTGCTTTAGGAGAGAACTTTATACCACTGATACTATGGGACATGGGCACTGGCTGGCATGTGAGTCTTAAAGTAGAAATTAACCAGTAATAAAAAAAACCCTCCCCCCTACAGTGGGTAGACCCTCCTCCCCCAGCCTACCTGCCCCCCTTAATTTGTTACTCACCCCTCCATGCAGATTCTGGCCTAGGAGTCCAGCAGCCATCTTCTTCTTCTTCTCCGGTAATCTTCGTGACTTGACGGCATTTTCGGCGAATGCGCAGTTGGCGTAAATTTCTAGCCCCAAAAAACTGCACATGCTACGAAAGTCACGAAAATGTCTGTAACATTTTCAGAAATTTGCTCGACTTTCAGGCGCATGCGCAGTGGTTCGGGACGGGAAATTTACTCCAACTGTGCATGCTCCGAAACTTACAAAAAAGACAGAAGAAAGAAGATGGCTGCCATGAACTCCGAGGCCAGATTCTGCATGGAGGGGTGAGTAAAAATTAGGGGCATTAGGCTGGGGGGGAGGAGGAAGGGGGGTCTACCCAGGGTAGGGTGGAGTATTTTTTTTTATTACAGGTTGAATTCTCCTTTAAGGCAGGGGTGCAAGCAGTGATCATCAGCGATGTAAGTAAATAACGGGTTCTATGCAAGTCCTAGAGACTTTTATCTGTGTTGGGATCACCATATGTCTAGGCTTCCGGCATTCAGGATTTATCTTCATGCTGGGCTTGATCACAGATTGCCTTCCTGATTTGGCTGTCATGCACGCTGCTCCAGGAATGGAAGGAATGTTTAGGGGAGGAATGGAAGGCAGAGCTGAGCTTACAGGAGCCTCCAAAGGTCTCTAGCTGCCTCTTAGTTAGAAAGGGGGAGATTAACTGCTTCTCTTCCAGAGAGACTTCAATCTGCCACATCACACAGCTTAATACCTGGCAGACTCTTGACCTCTATACGCTCTCCATTTTCCGGGGTAAACATGCTCTTATGGGACAGTTTTATCCGTGTTCCTTACACTAGTTTTTCATGTGTTTTAGTAATTGTATCACAACACTATTTACTTCCAACACCCATTTCAAGGTATAGAGCACAATGGTTAAACACATTGCACCTCGGGGTTTATTTTCTTCAAGGTGCATAGAGCTAGTGGGGCTCATTTAGCAACACTGGGCAAATGTTACCCATAACAACCAATCAGTGCTTGGTTTTTTTTCAGGCAGGTGCAGGTAGAACAATGCATGCAACAATCTGATTGGTTGCTATGGGTAACTGCCCATGGGCAGATCTGCCCAGTGTTTATAAATGGCCGCCAGTATGTTTTTTTTGTGTTTGCGTGGATTGTATTCTGGTTACTCAAGCTTTCCTTCCCCACTCCAAATACCTACAAGCTGGGTAACTGTTTCTCAGTAAAAGTGGCCCTAATGTGTGTCAGGGATATAAATTGTAAGTAGTGATGGGTGAATCTGTCCCATTTCAGTTCACCGAGAAATTTGTGAAACTACGAAAAAATGTGCGCAACGGCAAAAGTCGCAAAATTTTTACACGAGCAACAATTTTTACACAAGCGACTTTTTTGTCCAAATGCATTAAAGTCAATGGGCGTCAGAATTATTTTGACGATTTTACACGAGATACTTTTTTGTCGTAGCAGTTTCACGTAACAATTCGCAGGTGGCAAATTCAGAAATTGGCCGCAAATCCATGCCTGGAGAATAAATTTGCCAATCACTAGTGTACATCATACTACAGTGTACATTACATTTGTTTTAGTAACTGTATCACAACACTAGTTATTTCCAACACCCATTTCAAGGTATAGAAGGAGAAATCACAGCCTGCCAGAAAGTAGTTCCATCCTAAAGTGCAGACACAAGTCACATGACTGGGGGCAGCTGGGAAACTGACAATATGTCTAGCCCCATGTCAGATTTCAAAATTGAATATAAAAAAATCTGTTTGCTCTTTTGAGAAATGGATTTCAGTGCAGAATTCTGCTGGAGCAGCACTATTAACTGATGCGTTTTGAAAAAAAAAACAAAAAACAACATGTTTTCCCATGACAGTATCCCTTTAAACACATTGCACTTCAGGGTCCTGGGTTTCTTTTCTACCAGGGCAGGGTGCATAGAGATGGGGCTCATTTATAAACACTAGGGAATTTTGCACCTGGGCAGTGACCTATGGCAACCAATCAAATGTTTGCTTTCATTATTCAACTGGCTAGCTGCCTGTAAAAAGCCAGTCACTGATTGGTTGCTATGGGTAACTGCCCAGGTGCAAATTTGCACAGTGTTTATAAATGAGCCCCAGTATTTTTTCCATGTGCTTGCATGGATTTTATTCTGGGTACTCCAGCTTTCCTCCCCTACTTCAAATACCTACAAGCAGAGTAACTGGCTTTCCGCAAAAGTGGCAGGCATATAGATTGTAAGCTCTTCTGATACAATCTCTACATCAGTCTAGAATAAAGTATGTTGGCACCATAAAAAGGGTAATTTATTTTGGGATTTTGTGTTTGATTTAATACAGAGTAGGACCAGGTTCCCCCATATGTTTATATATTTTGGCGTATTCCCTTTACTCAGAAGTTGGAGAAGGTATTACCCGCATGATGGAGTTGTCATGTCTGTAGAGTTATGGCCTCCCCCTTAGTGCATGAGAGTAACTGTCTTCTACGCAAGGCAGCTCTCCAGTGGGGAACAAAATATACAGCGTCTGCTGGAAAGGCAGGGAGATTGATGTGTATCATCAGTGAGAACATTACGGGAACATTCTAAGTGAATTCTGGATTTACTAACTCTTTATCTGTTCGTTTCTTGCGTATCTTTTAGTATCTCTCTGTTAGGGGGCTGTTCCTGCTGGATTGTGCCTAGTACAGGGGAATACCTATGCTGCCTTAGTTTTATGGTCTCTCTCTCTGTACAGACTATGAGCAACTTAAGGTGGCAATACACGGGCGGATAAAAGCTGCAGACAGACCGAGTCGGCAGCTTATTGGGCCCCCGGACGGGCTTCCCCGATGGAGATCGGATGGATCGCGGACGCATCACTTCATTGATGCGGTCCCGCGATCCAACCGCCCTTCACTATTCATCTAGGGCCCATGATCGGATCAGCCCGATATTGCCCACTATGCTACCTTAGTTCTGTCAGATCTCTCTGTACAGGCTATGAGCAAACTTAGAGGCTGTTCCTGCTGAATTGTGCTTAGTACAGAGGAATACCTATGCTGACATAGTTTTATGGGATCTTTCTGTACAGGCTATGAGCAAACTTAGGGGGCTGTTCCTGTTGAATTGTGCTTAGTACAGGGGAATACCTATGCTGCCATAGTTTTATGGAATATCTCTGTACAGACTATGAGTAAAGTTAGGGGGCTGTTCCTTGATGGTATTTTTAGTAGTACCATTTTGACCTCGTGTAAGACAAAACTCAGTAAAGGAAAACCTTTAGTAATAGTCAGGCAATTTATTCATACATAATACAACATAACAGTTTGGATTTAGACCGTTCCAGATATATATTATATAAAAATCCTGCTTAGTGCTTAATATATGGGGATACCTATGCTTTAATGAATTTAAAGTTATAAATCTCAATTTCCTCCACTAGGCAGAGGTTAGCTGGAATCCTTGTGAACAGACATTGCTGTGTAGCCTTTAAGACATCGCTATAACCAGTGGATAACAATTGTCCCCTTTGTCTCTTGTATCCTTGCAGATCTGAATGCATCAACAAGTTTGCATCGGTTTTCGGCACCATGCCCCTGAAGGTGGTGGAGCACCGCGCCGACCCCGTGCTGTACAAGGACGACTTCCCTGAGAAGCTAAAAAGTTTCCCCAACATAGGCAGCCTGTGACCCCCCTCAGTCTGGCTGTTTCTGAGTGATCGCGTCTCCACCGCGCAGCACTACCAATCGTTACCTCTGCTCCACTTTTAGTCTTTCCATTTCACACGTTTTATTTCTGATTTTTAACACATCTCCCATAGCTGCTCTCTCCGGTTATTATTGTCGGACCTGTTACAGGGATCTGCGTACAATGGGTTTAATATTAAATACCTGCCGGCAACCAATCCGAATCCACTGACAATTCTGCTGGGCCTTTCTTAGACATGATGGCTGTGTGGCACACGTACCTGTAAATGTGCAATCGGCCAATCAAATGGTTGCCTTCACTATTAAAGTATAAGTAAACCTTTAAAATAAATGAAAAAAATAAATAAAAACCTTTCTCAAATTTTTCCTAAGCAGAAGAACATCAGAGCGGCCTCTTTCTTTCTCCTGACAACTTCCTTGACTACTTGGTGGTCAGACTGGTCGGAAACTGACCAGCAGGTGGCACTGTTGTAACAGAATTAATTAATGTTAACAGAACATATATCCCTTAATATCTTGGAATAAAAACAAAATAAATAATGAATGTACATTTACAAAATTTCATAGCGCCCTCATCAATTTTACATTCACTTATTTGAAAGGTTTACTTATCCTTTAAGACTATACTAGAATAGCAGCAACTGATTGGTTGGTAAGGGTTAGTGCACTGGGGCAACTAGGCCTCGTGTTTCCGTAAAATCGCATACCTCTACTATACAGTGACCCTTTCTGCATATTTCAGGGTCTCTCTCATACTCGTGCATTTCATTCTCTTGTATGTTGGTCATGTTTTTATTAGGGATGCACCGAATCCAGAATTCGGTTCAGGATTCAGCCAAGATTCGGCCTTTTTCAGCAGGATTCGGCCGAATTCTTCTGCCCGACCAAACCAAATCCAAATCCTAATTTGCATATGCAAATTAGGGACGGAAATCACATGACTTTTTGTCAGAAAACAAAGAACTAAAAATGATTTCACCTTCCCACCCCTAATTTGCATATGTAAATTAGGATTCAGTTTGCTATTCGGCCAAATCTTTTGAGAAGGATTCGGGGGTTCGGCCGAATCGAAAATAGTGGATTAGGTGCATCCCTAGTTTTTATGTTATGTTTTTACATTTTTTTTTTTTTAAATGTCCCTTTTACCCCTGGAGCTTTAAACTATTTAAATATTTGTTTTTTAAATTACTAGGAACCCGCCGTGGTACTAGGGTGTTACACTTCTCCTGTATACTGTACAGTGCAGCCCATTGCCTTGATAGATCCTGAAAAAAAAAAGCATTTTATCTAAAGGCAAGTACTTGTTTTATTATTATCATCATCCTTAATTTATATATCACCAACGAGTTCCCTAACACATCCTCAACAAACAGGGGAAAATCGGAGGGTCCTGCTCACAAGAGCTTACACTCTAAAGTAGTACATACTTTACTTTGCTAGACGTCTGCTGATTATGTTTAATCGTCAAAATAAAGTTTGCAGACAGGATAAGCTGACATTGTACTAGTGTGTGTATATAAGTATGTATTCCTAATTCCAGAGCCATAAGACCACACCCCCAGGTCTGCTCCACCACGCCTCCACCTTTTGACCAGGTCTAGACCAACCAGCAGAGCTGACCATCGCTTATTAGATAACTAGATAATGGAGCTTTGGTAGAACTGCTACAATGAAGCAATTTGATTGGACAGGACCCACTTGTTTTAGTTCTACATGTATTCCAATGATGGATTTATTCAATGCGGAATGTTCATACGGGTTTAAAAAGGCAGGAGATGAGCGTCACGAGTGGACTGAGGGGTGTCATTTCTGTGCAATAACATGGACGAAAACTTTATTTCTACAATGATTAGTGAAATCATTTTTTTTTTAAATTTTTATCAGATTTGTTGAAATTTTAATTCCTGTTTAATGGATGTTTTGAGAAATGTCAATAATATATTTATATATATATTGTTTAAAACACAGAAATTTTATTTTCTTCTATATATAATCCTGTATTTTATATCCTTGTATATTGGGGTCCTCATAGAATCCACCAACCAATGTCAATATAATATGTTAGTACTTTCTTTTAGCCACAGTAAAATAGTAATTGGACAATTTAAGAGAGCTATGATCTCCATGCCATCTTACTCTATAGACTTCATGCTTTCTTGCCCTACAGTCTCCATCCCATCTTTCCCTATCCACTCTATCATACCCTGCAGTCTCCATCCCATTATGCACAATGCTCTCCATTCCATCCTATACTAAGACAGGGGTCCCCTTTTTTTTACCTGTGAGCCACATTTAAATGTAAACAAAGTTGTGGAGCAACACAAACATGAAAAATGTTCCTGGGGTGACAAATGAAGGCTGTAATTGGCTATTTGGTAGCCCCTATGTGGACTTCCAGCCTACAGGAGGCTCTGATTGGCATTGAGGCCACTGGGAGCAACATACAAAGGGTTGGTGACTAACATGTTGCTCGAGAGTCATTAGTTGGGGACCAACTAGTGACTTGGAGCAACATGTTACTCTTGCTTTACTGTCTCTGTCCTATCTTGCTTCATCTTGCTTTACAGTCTCCACCCCACTTTGCCCTACTTGTCTCCATATAGCCCCATTACCTAGCCATCTTGAGCTGCTAAAACTGTTATCCCCTTTACACAGAGGAGCTTATCCTGCTGATATAGACCTGTGCAGCCAGGAGGTTGCTTTATGGTTGGTTCCTTAGCTTTTTGTCGGCTGTAGAACCCAGGGCAGTAGCCTTAGTTCAGGGATCCCCAACCTTTAGAACCCATGAGCAACATTCAGAAGTAAAAGGAGTTGGGGAGCAACACCAGCATGAAAAATGTTCCTGGGGTGCCAAATTAAGGGCTGTGATTGGCTATTTAGTAACCTCTATGTGGATTGTCTACCTACAATGAGGCTCTGTTTGGCAGTACACCTGGTTTTTAATGCAATAAAACTTGCCTCCAAGCCAGGAATTTAAAAATAATCACCTGCTTTGAGGCCACTGGGAGCAACATCCAAGGGGTTGGAGAGCAACAAGTTGCTCACGAGCTACTGGTTGGGGATCACTGCCTTAGTTGAACCCATCTAAAGTTGGGCATATGCTAATGGTTAACCAGAAACATCACAGTGATTATATTGTTCTGTGTCTTACTATCCAAAGGCAGCCAGTGTGCAAATTTCCCACAATCCTCAGTAAAGACACTACTTGGCAATGACTGTACGGAGGTTTTCAAGGGTTGGTTTGCTGACCCCTCACCGTGAAGCAACGGAGACCTTGTAGATTACAATTTGGGAATGAATAAAGACTTTGTCCCTTGTCTGTACATCCGTTTTTTGTAACTTTCTCTTTTGTTGTTTTCTCTTTTTTTTTTTATTGTAAAATGAGGTGTTCATTATATTCAGGTATAGAAGCGGTAAATGTCAACTTGTTTCTTTGCTCCTCTCAATACATTAAAGCCCTGCTTATTACACTTGGGTGCCCGAATGTTGCAAGAGTGCAACTCCTGGTATTCCAAAACGTATCAAGAGTTTCCTTGTGCTGCAGGGTTTGTAGGTGAGGGGTTCTTTAATGCCTGTTCTTTTAAAAATGAAGCTGCTGATGTTACTGGACTGGTAACCTTGATTTGTATGGGTGCATATATAATATCCTCTAAATCAGGCACCCGTAACTTTCAATTTAACACCCAAGGATCGTCTAGCATTAAGAGGTAATCCATGTGGGCCTCAGCAGAATTACAGATGAGCCACCCAGTTTTAGGGAGCTTGTGTCGGTCCCATAGAGTTCATTAAAACTGTTGCTTACATTGGTCTCATAGAGCTCGCTAAATTTTGTTCCTCTGATGGTCTCTTAAAACTCACTATAATTGGTGCCTGATTGGCTCCCATTGATCTCACTAAATTTTCTGCCTATGTTGGTCCCATAGAGTTCACTTAATTCATCAGAGCTCATCACCCAAGTTCCATGTAGTATTGGGATGCACCAAACCCACTATTTTGGGATTCGGCTGTGTCCTTTTTGGAAAATTCAACTGAATACCTCACCGAACCCACATTTACATATGCAAAATCCTTGTTTGTGTGATGAAAAGTCACGTGACTTTTGGATTCCGTTAGACCAGGCTTGAGGATTCGGCCGAATCCATCCTGCTGAAAAAGGCCAAATCCTGGCTGAAAACCACATGAATCCTGGATTCGGTGTATCCCTAGTCTAGTATAAAGAGGTCATCCATGTCGGCATTAGCAGAATTACACCTGAGCCTCACACTTTTAGTGTGCGTTGGTGCCTGTTGATCCCATAGAGTTTAATAAAATTGGTGCATATATTTGTTCTTATAGACGTCACTAAATGTGGTGCCTGCATTGACTCTATAGAGCTAAGTCTAGTGCCTGTGAGCTCACAAAATTAGGTGCCTTTGTTCGTCCCTTAGAGCTCCCTATATTTGGTGCCTGTGTTGATCCGATAGAGATCAGTTAATATGGTGCTTGCATTAGTTCTATAAAGCTCACTATGTTTGGGGCCTGCATTGATTCCATAGAAATAAGACAGGTGCCTGCATTGGTTCCATAGTGCTCACTAGATTTTGTCCTATGGTACTCACTTTTATTTGTGTTCTGCATTGGTCCAATAGAGTTCAGTATTTCTGGTGCCTTATTGATCCTATTGAGCTCACTAGATAAGGTGCCTGCATTGGTCCCATAGAGCTCACTAGATATGGTTCCTGCATTGGTCCCATAGAGCTCACTAGATATGGTTCCTGCATTGGTCCCATAGAGCTCACTAGATATGGTGCCTGTATTGGTCCCATAGAGCTCACTAGATATGGTGCCTGTATTGGTCCCATAGAGCTCACTAGATATAGTGCCTTCATTGGTCCCATAGAGCTCATTAAATCTGGTACCTTCATTGGGCCCATAGATCTCACTAGATCTGGTGCCTTCATTGGTCCAATAGAGCTCATTAAATCTAGTGCATTCATTGGTCCCAAAGAGCTCACTAGATATAGTGCCTTCATTGGTCCCATAGAGCTCATTAAATCTGATGCTTTCATTGGATCCATAGAGCTCACTAGATCTGGTGCCTTCATTTGTCCCATAGAGCTCACTAGATCTAGTGCCTTCATTGGTCCCATAGAGCACATTAAATCTGGTGCCTTCATTGGTCCCATATAGTTCATTAAATCAGTTACCTTCATTGGTTCCGTAGAGCTCACTAGATCTGGTGCTTTCATTGGATCCATAGAGCTCACTAGATCTGGTGCCTTTATTGGTCCCATAGAGCTAATTAAATCTGGTGCCTTTATTGGTCCCATAGAGCTCATTAAATCTGGTGCCTGTATTGGTCTCGTAGATTTCAATATATTTGACAATTGAGTTACACAATGGCACGGGAGTTGTCATTGTTTGAGTTGTAGTTTGAGTCCAGGGAACTCTGAGCTGAATAGATATAAATACAGATATAGATTTTGATCTATCCAATAAAGTGGAAGCTGATATTGCTTGTATGAGCGGAGGCATTCTCCTGAGACTTGTCCATGGAAGCCAAGACAATCACAATGACAGCTCCTACTCCTTTGTATAAAAGCATAACAACGACCTGTAGATACAAAACCATGGGTCATGTTTATTTAAGGACAGAATGTGGGAACCTCAGTTACATGTAAATTTCCATCATCACTAATTTCTCTTATTCAGCGTTAATATTTCCGCCAGTCATCCCCACACTCACCGTAATCAAAGCTCAGCGGTATTACGTGCGCTACCCCTTCTGCTGCCTTTCATTTGTGCTGGACCCCCTCGTTGCACTGCTCTTTCTCCATCAACACTCCGCTGGCCTCTGCTGACTGTATGAAAGGGAGGAGAGAGCTGGCAAAATATTCCCTCCTAGTATATCCCTGCACCATAATTCTGTCTCTTCCAGCCCTTTTATACCCATAACATACTCACTGGAGCAGTGTCTTTCATATTTGGCAGTGGATACAAAAAAGTTTTTTCACCCTTTGTTGTAACATATATATATATAGATATAGATATAGATATAGATATATATAGATATATAGATATATATAGATATATATAGATATATATAGATAGATATAGATAGATATAGATAGATATAGATAGATATAGATAGATATAGATATAGATATATAGATAGATATATAGATATATAGATATATAGATAGATATATAGATAGATATATAGATAGATATATATAGATAGATAGATATATATAGATAGATATATATAGATAGATATATAGATATATAGATAGATATATATATATATATATATATATATATATATATATGGTAATGCGATGGTGGCAAACATAACTCCATCTACAAGTTGTCAACCCATTATAAGCCATATTCTGGGAACTGCAGTGTTGCCCTGAATAACACAGCCTATTCTACCTACACCATATTCTGGGTACTGTGATGGTGCCCTAAAGAACTCAATCTACAAGTGGACAGTCTGTTCTACACCATATTCTGGGTACTGTGATGGTGCCCTAAAGAACTCAATCTACAAGTGGACAGTCTGTTCTACACCATATTCTGGGTACTGTGATGGTGCCCTAAAGAACTCAATCTACAAGTGGACAGTCTGTTCTACACCATATTCTGGGTACTGTGATGGTGCCCTACAAAAATCCATCTACAAGTGGACAGCCTGTTCTACACCATATTTTGAGTACTGTGATGGTGCCCTACACAACTCCTTCTACAAGTGGACAGCCTGTTCTACACCATATTTTGAGTACTGTGATGGTGCCCTACTCAACTCCTTCTACAAGTGGACAGCCTGTTCTACACCATATTCTGGGTACTGTGATGTTGCCCTACACAACTCCTTCTACAAGTGGACAGCCTGTTCT
This sequence comes from Xenopus laevis, assembly GCF_017654675.1. Lineage (NCBI taxonomy): Eukaryota > Metazoa > Chordata > Amphibia > Anura > Pipidae > Xenopus > Xenopus laevis. The sequence continues at coordinate 16,125,804 of NC_054378.1, forward strand.
ACACCATATTCTGGGTACTGTGATGGTGCCCTACACAACTACATCTACAAGTTGTCATCCTGCTCTAAACTATATTGTTTAATGTGATTATGCCCTATATTATACTATCTGCAAGTTTTCAGCCTGCTCTAAACTATATTCTGGGTACTGCAAGGGGGCCTTCTGTCGTCCTGTTATGTATTATATTCTCTGTACTGCAGCAGTGCCCTACGAAACTCCCAAGTGCAAGTTGTCAACTTGTACTAAACCATATTCTAGGAATATTGCCCCATAGAACTCCATCTGTAATTTATCAGCCTATAATAAACCATATTCTGTGTACTCGGTGCTCTACATGACTCCATGTGCAAGTTTTCAGCCTGTTCCAAACCATATCCAGGTTTATGTGATGGTGTCACACACAACTCCATCTACAAGCTGTCCTGTTTTTTTTCATGTTCTAAACCTTATCCAGGGTTCTGAGAAGGTGGCAACCATAACTCCATCTATGAGTCGTCGACCTATTATAAACCATATTCTGGGTACTGCAATGGTGGCAAACACAACTCCATGTACAAGTTGTCAACCTGCACTAAACCATATTCTGGGTACTGTGATGGTGCCCTACACAGCCCCATCTACATGTTTCCAGCCTGTTCTAAACCATATCTTGGTACTGAGATGGTGTTCTACACAGCTAAATCTACAAGATGTTGGCCTGCTCAAACCATATTCCAGTTAATTTGAGGATGTCTTATATGACTCCATCTACAGGTTTCCAGCCTGCTCTAAACTATATTCTGGGCTCTGCAACAGTGCCTTACTCAAGTTCATGCGCAAGTTGTCCACCTGTTATTTATCATATTTTGGGTACTGCAATGTTTCCCTATGAAACGCCAAAGGCAAGTTGTCAACGTGTGCTAAACCATATTCTTGTTACTGCACATTGCCCTATAGAACTCCATCTGTGAGTTATAAGCCTGTAATAAACTATATTCTAGGTACTCTATGGTGCCCTACACAACTCCATCTACAAGTTGTCAGCCTGTTCTAAACCATATTCTAGATACTCGATGGTCGTCTACATGACTCCAGGTGCAAGTTTTCAGCCTGTTCTAAAGCCAAGGTACTGTCCTACAATAATACATTAGCATTTTTCAACCCATATCTAGGGTACTGTGATGGTGCAACTCAAGAATTATATATACTTATTATATATACTTACTATATATATTATTATAAGTTGCCCCTAAGCTGTTGCATAAACTTATCGACATTTGTTACCCAAATTGTGAAACCGTTCCAACCCTATCTAGGGTACTGCGATGGTGCCCAACAAAACTTCATGTAGAGTAGAAGAAGAAGACAAGGGTAGTGCTTTGGGTCACACATTGGCACCTCAACTGTCTCAGGCTTTGCTTGTCCTTCACAGGCTACATTAAAGGGGAGTCGCCTCTGTTCGTGGCTGTGTGCTTTCCATTTAAACTTGTTTTAGGAAAAGATATTACATTTCGGGGGGGGGGGGCTTTTTATACCTCTCACACCTAGTCCTGCCCCTCTTCTTCCTTTTCTCTGGGATTCTCAGCCTCCTGTTTCTAATCTTGCTAATCCATTGTGCTCCTTGTCAGCAGCACTGAGGGCATTTTAAAGTGGTTTTTGCCAAGACTTCTCAGCCTCCCCCCTGGACCCTCTCATATCATATTTTACCAGTGACAAGTCTGGCAGAGGCCGGGAGTTGAGGGGAGAGAGGTGCTGATGGCTGCTGCATTCTTGCAGGGGAAATTCATCAAAGCTTCTATGAAACCTCAGCTGGATACACTGTCTGACTCACCGGCTCATAAGTGAAACCAAACTGATTCAGGTTGTTCAGGAACCGCCTGCCTTGCTGGGTTGACTACATTTGGCCAGTGAGGGGCCAATGTACAGACACAGGAGGGTCAGTTATCACTACATGGGGTATTTACAGTTATACTTTAAAAGGGAACTAAAGCATAACAAAGAAATGCCTGAAATGCAACACAAATGTTATGGGGTTCTGTACCAGCCTGAACACCCCAAAACCCTTTAGCAGAGAAAATCTGTACCCGTGAAGATGCCCCAGTAGCTCCCCATCTTTCATCAGCTTTTCTGCTGATTCCCAGCACACACTCTGTACAGCTGTCACTTACATGAACGTTGGGATTCCCTCTCAATATTCTAGAAAATGAAAGGGGTTGTTCATCTTTAAATTAACACGTATGATGCAGAGAGTGATATTCTGACATAACTTGCAACTGGCTTTCCTTTTTTATTATTTGTGGTTTTTGAGTTATTTTGCTTTTTATTCAGCAGCTCTGCAGTTTGCAATTTCAGCCATCTGGTTGCTGGAGTCCAAATTACCTAGCAACCATGGACTGATTTGAATGAGAGACTGGAATATGAATAGGAGAGGCCTCAGGAGAATAAAGAGTAATAAAAAGTACAAATAACAATACATTTGTAGCCTTACAGAGCATTTGTTTTTTTTAGATGGGGGTCAGTGACCCCCCTTGGAAAGCTGGAAAGAGCCAGAAGAAGGCAGATTTAAAAATAAATAAATAATGAAGGCCAATTGAAAAGTTGCTTATAATTAGCCACAATTATTCAAAGTTAACATAAAGGCGAATCAACCCCTTTAAGGTTTCCCCCTTGTAGTGTGTCAATAATTAACCTACGGTTGGGCAGTTGTAGTTTCACAAGTAAATCAGACGCGAAAAAAAATGCAAATTTCACGTTCACGCCCCTGGTCCACCCAGTTATGCTCTGGGTCCACCCAGTTATGCTCTGGGCCCACCCAATTTCAACCTCAATGGCCGCCCCCTTTACAGCCAGCTACTAATTCCACCTAATCCACCATGAAAGCTAGAAAGAAGAAGACAAATAATCCAAAAACAATGAAAAAGAAAACATTAAGGCCAATTGAATAGTTGAAACATACTGGGGCTCATTTATCAACTTTTGTCAAATTTGCCCATGGGCAGTTACCTATAGCAACCAATCAGTTTTTAGCTTTTTAAAGCCAGCTGCAAGTAAAACAATGAATGCAGCAATTTGATTGGTTGACATGGGTTACTGCCCATGGGCAAATTTGGTCAGTGTTGATGAATGAGCCCCACAGACAGTTAAACAAAAGGTGATTCACCCCTTCAGAGTCGCAGCTGCACTTCTTGTTCTGACTCCTGAAAATAACATTGAAAACTGGTGAAATACCAAGTTCCCTGGCCAGGCGGCCAAAATCAAATACATTATGAGAAGCTGCTGATCCCGTGTCTGCACAAAAGAAGAGTCTGTAGTCGTGTGTAGAAGTACCGGCACTTTAATAGCACAAATGACTGTTATACATAGCTGGCACCGGAGCGTATATACAACTTGTCCTTTAATACTGCAGTGTTACATGGTGAGTCCAACCCAAGGTTTGTTAAGCAAAAGCGATTTTTTTAAAGTCACGGAAGCAGAAAAAAAATGGATGCATGTGTTAAAGATACAAGTGATTACAGTGAGATTGTGTCTCGCTCGCTCTCCCGATGGCAAAAGAGTATTTTATTCCCTCCCCCCGACGAGGATCTTGTCTTCAGTAGTATTAAATAGGTACTGGGCTCTATATGGGACTATAGGGTATTGAATCTCCATACCTCCCAACAGTTTGGAAATAGAAAGAGGAATGCGCAGTGATTTATTGACCACACCTATTTTTGTGGCCACACCCCCTAATTACCAGGTTCATTTTACAATATTTGGCAGGTTATGAAAGTTTGAACACATTTTTGTGGTTTTATGTATTACTGTTTTGCTAATGAAGGTGAATTGCCCTTTAAGCTGCAAGTCACAGTTTCCCCAAGAGACCTGCTTATCTTAAATTGTTACAATTGTTTCTTTGCTTAACTTAAATTGTTACAAATGTATTTAAGTGCACCTGCCACATATTCTGGGCTCTCTGCCAAAAGCCGGTTACATTTTAGAAACGTTGTACGTTTTCAGTTCAGGAGATCAGTCAGGACAATTCAGTAACAAACCCGGGATTGCGGGTTGAGCTGTCAAAATCAGGACTGTCCCATGAAAAACGGGACAATGGGAGATATGAATCCCTGTGGATACAAAAGAGGCTTGACAGAGGCAACAGATATAAAATATAGGGACAGATCAACCTACGAAATAAATCAGGCCTTCTGCTCCCAAATGTAGGAAAGAAATAACTGCTAATGCCTGGGTGTCTGGGCCTGAAACATAAGATTCTTGGTTTCCAGCCTTGCTGCTTCCACTGCAGATTCTGACTCCTGAACCCCCCCAATTCTAAAAAACATTTTTAGGTTAAATATCAAAGCTTAGAAAACCTCGGCCGCCCCAGCAGACGCCGGGTGTCACTCCAGCCGGGCACTTAAGGGGAAATTTACAAGCTGGGCCCTGTCTGGTTGCACTAAAGTGCAGAAATGGTTTCCCTGGAGCGACTCCAAGTGCTTGGAACATAAGGAAATCTGTGGAGCTGATGAGAACACTTAATCCAGTGGGGAGAAACATAGCTTCCCGGTTAGCGCTGCCTAATACCTGTGGATCTTCTAGAGGAGTGTGAATGGGCCCCACCTGTCACCTGAGGCTCTGATTCATGGGGGCTGCTGTCAGCAATTATATTGGTGAGAATTCCCACCCCTGCAGCTTAGGGCTCCCCTGATTCCCCAAATGCCTTTTAAGAGCTTCATGACTCCAATGAGACTCTGCTCACCTGGGCACTCAAGTAGACTGGAGTTCCAATGCAAATTCATTCACTGCCCATTATGCCAAGACTCTGCCCACGACACACTTCTGTGGCTCTGATAGTGACCCTGTGCCCAATTTTATCCAATCCCCATAAGGCAGTGCTTAGTTCTTACAACCCAACCTGCTGTTCCCTGGCTGTTACTGAACTATAGCTTGAGGGAGTGGTGGGTACAGGGAGCTGTCGTTCAAGAACAGCACCAATGTAGTTAGTGGCACCATCTTGTCTTATTGCCCATTAGTGAGCGGGACCACGTTCGGACTGGGCCAATAGGACACCAGGAAAAAACTCCCTTCGACCCAGGATGGCTCCCTCAGAAAAAGGTCCCCTTCACCAGGAACTATGGGCAACAGCGTTCCCCTCCCTGCTGAGAAGTGGAAGTACAGTAAGGGGTGTTCAGGGGAGGGTGTTGGTTTTGGAGGAGCTGGAGCTCTCGACTAGGGTGAGTGACCCCCAAGCAGCACCAGTGGGCCCCGGACACTCCAGTCCAACGCTGAACTTGTCAGAAATTTTTCAGCTATAATGGCCATACACGGGCAGATTTAAGCTGCCGATATCAGACCTTTAGACCAATTAACAGCTTATCTACCCGTGTGTGGGGCTTCTGACGGGTCTCACCAATCGATATCAGGCCAAAAATCGCCCTGATACCGATTGGGCAGGTTTTCCTGCGATCGAGGACTGCATGGGCTAGTTGACATGGTCCTACGAGCCGTCGTCGCCCATTTCCTCCAATCCTATGACCCTAGGGTCTGCCTTTGGTGGGCATATGGGGTTACGATCCGGTCGTTTTGCAATTTCGCCAATCGTGCGGATCTTATCGTGTATGGCCACCTTCTACTTTATGCCCTGCACCCAACAAAACTCACTTCCTTATATGGGTGGGATCAGACCCCCATGGGGAGGGGTCAGAACTGTTACACAATCAGAGAGGAGGAGAAGTCCAAAACTCCACCCACCTGAACTTGCACCTGGATCTCATCTTCTTGGCCCAAACCCGCCCCACAACCATCCCATTGTAGCCCCTTCCCCTGACACCCTCTTGCCTTACTATACACACTATGCCACAAATGCAGAAATAGATAAATGCGTGGGGTACACGGGGGAGTCCATCTGCATGCCCCCAACTATAGACAGCTCACCCCCCAGACATGAAATGAATTAGAAGCCAAGAAATCCAGACACAAAGTTATAAAGCAAAGAGACACCGCAATGGAGCACAGAGAGTCTGTATCATCCCAGGGACTTGGCAGCCGTTCCTTCCCCGAGGCCTGGTTCTGTTTTTGGTGCTGCAGCGGGGGGAGTCCCATAAAGTTTGATTACACTTGGCTGCGGATCTCAATGATGGCTGATAATCCAGAATTTGTGTGAATATAGTGCTGATCTCAGAGGGGTCCACTATTCCCCTGCCCAGGGGGTGCAAGGAGCAGGAGTCTGGGGGGGGGGGTTGGGTCGGCCTCCATGATTATTAGGATTGATCATCCCTGATTACGGTTGTGCTTTATTCATCAACTCCCCCTCTGGCTGCAGTTAAATATTATAGTCCTTTTGGGTCGGCCTGTGATGCATACTGGGACTGTGCCACGGTTATGGTTGCCACCTTTGACCTCGGCAAAAACCAAACAAGAGGGGGGTGGGCGTAACGTCACTTGGCGCCAGCGTCGGGCAGATCTGTCATGTTGCCCAGGACATGGCCGCGCTGTGTTCTTTGGCTTTCATCCTGAGTGCAGCAATGCTGGAGCTTTTACGGTCTGGCTCGGGGTTCAAGTCGTAGCCATTTATACCGGGGCCCATGGTCGCGCTGCTAAACAGCCCACCCATGTGCGTCTGCCCCACGTGAGCTCCGGGGCCCGGTACACTGAGGAACTCTGAGACTCCCCCTGCCGAGTGAGGGTGAGTGTGGGGCGACATGCAGGAGGAGACGGTGTCACAGGGCACCACGCAGGCCGGCACCGGAGAACCGCCGCTGTTATTCCCGATCCAGGAGGGGTTCTGAATCTGCACAACAAGGGGAGAATAATATGAATATTAAATCACAGGACATGTATAGTGCAAAACAAAACGTTTCAGACCACTGACTCGCTTTATTGGGACTAAGAGGGCCTATCTGCTTTGTCCCAGCAGGGTTGCCAGGTCGAATTTTCAAAACCAGCCAAAGTCGGCTACAAAAGCAGCCGAGAACTAGCCAAGAGGCACGTCAAAAGTAGCCCAAAAATAGCACAATATGTGCAGTGAAAAAAATAAATGAAAATATGCCTTTTCAATTTTTTTTCATGAAGCAAAATGGGACAGATTTGCCCGTCACCAGGGGTGTTACTACAGAGAGGGGCGCAGGAGGTATAGGGGCCCCATAAGTCCCTAATATTTCAATAAATATTGGTAAAACAGCTCAACCTCTAGACATTTTGGTGCTCAGCAGATTTTTGCCCCAAAATTGTCTGAAATTGAGCAAAGTCGCCGGAAAATTCCGAAGGTAGACTGGATTACAGAGCCCAAAATTGCTACCTCACAACTTCTACACAAGTCAGTCCCATTGCATGCTGGGTATTGTAATCTTACAATAAATTGTAAAGTGTTAAACAAAAACGACATTACCCAACATGCATTGGGAGATGCAGTAGCCCAAACAGTAGCCCAAATCTGTACCTTGGCTGTACTTTTAAAACCAGCCTGGGCTTTAAATTAGTAGCCCAATTTGGCTGGAAAACCGCCAAACTGGCAACCCTGTGTCCCGGTCATGTGATCCTATCTGATAGAGTCACATGACTGGGACAAAGCAGATAGGCCCATGTGTACCAGGAAGCACCCGATTCTTCTTGTTGGCCATCTCGTCGGTACATAGACCATAAGGACCAGTGTACTGACTTGCGTATATCGCCAACACTCACCATTGTAACGTTCACAGCTCTCGAGGCCTCAATTTTATACCCTTATATTATAATCAATGCTGGGCACTTGGTTATATAATGCTTGTCAGACATGCTTGATGGGCACCTAGATCAACCCATTAAGGCTGATGTTTCAGTTCAGCCTCCCCCCCCCATAGGAAAAGGTGAAGGGAGTTTGAAAGGAAAGAATGTGGGGGGGTCGGATCTCCAGATGTGGCCTGTGGAACAAAGCGTGGGGCTAACATTCCTGCCGTCTCCTCGTAGCTCTCCTGCTTGTCAAACTGCTGACCTTTTACCTTTCTCCCTTCATCCCCCCCCCCCAGCTGCTGATGAAATGCAAACTAATGGCAGGGACCTGTCACCCCAGCTCCTGTCTTGTCAGGGTTCAGGCAGGTTGGAGTGAGGGTAGGGCAGGGTATTTGGCAGTAGGGCCCCAGGATCATATAAAGGCAGGGCGGTTAGGAGGATGCTGGGAGTTGTAGTTTAGCAACAGCTAGAGGAATGTAGATCCGGCATCATAGGCATCTTACCTGGGCATAGTTCTCCGCCCGGGTCAGGAGGGGCAACTCGTAGGCAGAGGAGAAGTGGGTGCGCACCTGCTGCATCTGTCCGAACCTCTCCCTCTTCCTCCACTTGGCTCTTCGGTTTTGGAACCAAACCTTAAAAGAAAAGATGTACAGTGAGAATACAACTCTGTGTGTAGCACTGAGCAAAAACAACTCATACACTCAGTAAGTACAACTCATTGAGTAGCACTCAGCAAATACAACTCTGTATGTAGAACTCAGCAAATACAACTCATTGAGTAGCAGTCAGCAAATACAACTCTTTGTGCGGCACTCAGCAAATACAGTAGTCGTTGGGTAGCACTCAGCAACTATAACTCATTGAGTAGCAAATACAACTCACTGAGTATCACTCAGCAAATACAACTCAGTGACAAGCACCCACACAATACATCTCAATGTGTAGCACTTAGAGGATACAACTCTTTTAGTAACACTCAGAAAACAACTCAATGAGTAGCACTTAGAGAATACAACTGAATAAGCAACACTCAAAGACCATAACTCAATGAGTCCCACTCAAAGAATACAACTCTTTTAGTAGCACTCAGAGAATACAACTCAGCAAGTAACACTCAGAGAATAAAATTCAGTGGGTCATACTCAGAAAAAATACAACTCAGTGAATAGCACTCACCGAATCCCTTGAACTAAGAGAATGGGAGAGATAAGAAAGCTTAGCTAAAGAGGAGCAGCAAAGCCACAGTATTAATTACATTTCCCTATTCCTGAAGGAGCATTCAGTGCACAATTAGCTATACCCTCTTACTGTCTCAGGGAATCAATATGGCAGCTCCCAGCTATAACTATAAACAGAAATACTTGGAGAGGAAATGTTTTACAGTGAAATAGATTTGAATAAAGGGAACAGGAATCTACATTACAGGAATTGATCCCTATCCTGGGATACACCCCAGGTCAAGCTTTCATTGCACAAACAAGCATTTCAGTTGCATCAACCGTCCCATTAATCAAGGTGGACAAGCGAGGTGATTGGATGAGAGGAGCACGTTTTTGGCGAGTGCTATAGAAGTGCATGTTATGGGGGTCACCTCGCTCTGTCAGACCCACCAAGGGGGTCATTAATCAGACATAAGGGGCTGTGTCCCAGAGCAAGGGGGTCCTCTTATGTCTCTGCTTTCAATTTGGCACGGTGGATAAGGGGTGAGAGTAGCAGAGGCTGGAGGTGCCAAGGGGGGTGACAGTCCCCGCACCCTGGAGCAAGAACCATGTGCCAGGAATGTAGGGGCTTAAAGAGAACTGTAGTGTGCCTGTCTACCCCCAAATCCCCATCCCTAATAGGATCAGTGCTCTATACAGGGAAGTGTATCTTCCCATTAGGGACATCTGGGAGCAGCGCTACATCCCTTCTCATGTGTTCAGCTCATGGGGATTCACTTACCCTTTTATTTGCCCATTAAACTTCCTTTAAATCAACAACTAGGGCCAAATGTACCTGATTTATAGTGTTTTCTTTTCCTTTAAAGGGGAAGTACACCCAAAAATAATTTTTTCACAATAAAGCAAAATGTCATTTCCTTAGATAGTTTTAGGACCCTAAGGATATATGACTGAACCCTGGTGCCCAACCCCCTGTGACCCTCTAAAATGTATTCATGCCTCTATTATACGAATCACCAAAAGGCCGGGGGGGGGGTAGAATGGCAAAACAGTGGAATTAAGAGAGGATCTATGATATTCTGAATTAATATTGCTCCGCCCAGAAGCAATTTTATTTTGGGGGGTTAAGGGGAAATGTGAGAAGACACTCCCGTGTCCTGGGAAAGCGGTGCAGCATGAGAGGGTCAGATAACTCCTTCTTGTTTTCATTACATCTTTAATTTCCTGCAGACTCTGCTCTTCCTTTCTCCCTCTCCTCCCATGGATTACAAGGGGGGGGGGGTGACTTGGGGGGAGCCCAGAAATACACAGAGATGGAAAGTAAGTGCCAGATCATCTGCATGGGGCAAGGCGGGTGCAAGAGACAAGGGCACGTAAACTCACAGCTGGTCTAATAGGAAATTCTGAGTGACAGAATCTAAACAGTGATGATGGTACGGTAGTTAGGGTTGGTTTTAGGGTAGGGCAGAAAGGGCTTTAGCTGTGGATCCCCGGCATGTGCCAGCTGCAGAACAAAAACTCCCAGCTGTTGTCATAATTGTATTGAATAAATTAGTATGAGCAACTCCTGGTACTGTTCCTGCTGAATAATGCTGGCAGATTTTTACAATGTCTCTCTCTGTACAGGCTATATGTAAACATAAGGGGCTGTTCCTGCTGAATTGTGCTTAGTACTGGGGAATACCTATGCTGCCATAGTTTTATGGTATTTCTCTATACAGATTATGAGCAAATGTAGGGGCTGTTCCTGCTGAATTGTGCTTAGTACAGGGGAATACCTATGCTGCCATAGTTTTATGGTATCTCTCTGTACAGACTATGAGCAAACTTAGGGGCTGTTCCTGCTGAATTGTGCTTAGTACAGGGGAATACCTATGCTGTTATAGTTTTATGGGATCTCTCTGTACAGACTATGAGCAAACTTAGGGGCTGTTCCTGCTGAATTGTGCTTAGCACAGGGGAATACCTAGCATAGAGTTAAATACTCAAATAACTTTTTGGTAGCCGTGACATTGGCACCACATCCTAACAAAGCAATTACCATACAGGGATGTGCATTGCCACTTTTCATTGTTAAAGACTCAGACTAAGGAAATTCTGGTGTTCCGTCCATCAGAGCTGGGCCAAGGAACATTGGCACCAAGCAAAAGGGTGTCAATTGCCGCCCATCCGTAGATTCACCAGACCATTAACCATCTTTTCTATAGTTGCACTAGGCACTTGCCTCTGCTGTTCCTGCCCCTTGTTCTGTCCTTGCAAGCCTGCACGGGGAGAGCCCTAAGTCCTGCCAAAAAGGACAGTGCTGGGGCCAGGACAGGGCAATTGGTCTTTTCGAAGACTCTGATTCACTTAAGGAATATTGCCAAAGGCCACTTAATGACCTTAATTTTTTCCCATAGACAAATACAAAGTGGAAGTAAAGATGAGAAACTGAGAATATTATCAGCTGTTTTAATCTCCTATTATGGTCCGAGGGCCATTGCAGTTTTATTTGCTAATGGAGGCTTCCTGTACCCATACAAAAACACAGATCTTGGGCTATGGTAGCTCTTATAGGAAGTACCGCCCCTGCAGTGCATATAGGAACAGAGGAAGTACCGCCCCTGAAGTGCATATATAAACAGAGGAAGTATCAGTGCATATATGGATAAATTAAGTACCACCCCTGCAGTGCACATATGAATAAATGAAGTACCACCAATGCAGTGCATATATGATTGCATATATGTACAGATTACAAGAACCAGGAGCAGTGATTGAAGAGAGGTGGCTAGGGCCATAAGTCACATTGTAGCCTATTTACTAAATTGTGCCTGCTTTGCTTTGTTCAGACTACTACAAGCTAGAAACTGAAAGCAGATATCTGATTGCTAAGGGCAAAGGCAATGATACAATTGAGCCACACATGAGGCTAGCCAACATTTCACTCATCCAACTAACTGTATGTAACTATTCTGATTGTTGAGCCAAGGCAGTTCTGGGTTGGCCAGGCACCCAATAATTTGTGAAAATACTTGTAATGGAGACGTGTTCCCATGATCATAACGTTTGATTGGAAAATGACCATAGTGCGTGCTGCCTTCCCATTTCTACTCATTCAATGAAGGCCGTCTGCTATGCACAAGTTTAGCCAATTTCCAGTTTAATACTCCGATTGTTAACACTACATTGTGGTAAACTGCTTTTCACTTTGGAATTTGCTGACTGAGGTTAGGAGGAGGTTGCTTTAACAGCCTCACCAGTCATGGGTCAATGTACATTAAGGCTGTTCACCTGGTAGCATATAGGCTGAATGTTGCCAGGTGCCCATGGCCTCCATCCATACCAAGATCTCCATAAACTTTTTAGTTTGACATCAATGTCTTATTATACTCTGGACCACCAAACTAAATTAAATAATTTCCCCATGCCATGAAAAATATTGGACAGCCCTGAACGAAGATGTTGGACATCTTCTACAGAAGCAAGAAAATGTAAAAAAAAAAAAAACACCCCGCATCCAATAACAAACAGAAACACCCAAATCGAAGATCCCTAACCCCATCACTGATTCCCAATTTTGACCAGCAGACAACATAGATACAAAACTCTTTTATCTTTGTGGCCTGTCCTATTACAAAGGAAGGTTCTGCTCATTGTTGGTTGGAAAGAACTGGCTGTACCTGCACTCTGGCCTCTGTCAGGTCAGTCCTCATGGCCAGCTGCTCCCGGGCATAGACATCTGGGTAGTGCGTCTTCTGGAAGACCTTCTCTAGCTCCTCCAGTTGGTAACTGGTGAAGGTAGTCCTGTTCCTCCTTTTTTTTCCTTTGTTGCTCTCAGAGTCGGCTTTGTCCATTGGGAGATCCCCACTGCCCCTGTCTTGAGAGCCCTTCCCTGCAGTCTCCTTGCTGGTAATGTATCCACTATCCATTCCCTGGTGGTCGCTGTTTGGGGTCAAGGAGCTCTCTTTAGCTAAAACGACAAATAAGGGAAAGGTATATTAATGTTGGCAGAAGATCTCCCAGTCTGACAGAGGGCATGTCCATTATTCCCCAAGAGGAGACTGTTCCTGTACAACTTAATAATAATTGCAGTAGAGGTTCCTGTGTAGCACACATCAGTTCTAAACCCTTGGACCAGAAAATATATTTTTGGAGTGGGGTAGAAAACCAGATTACCCAGATGAAACCCATACAAACACACTAAGAACATAGACATAGTGACCTGGCTGGAATCGAACCTAGGACCCAAAAACTGTAAGGCAGTAATGTTACTTAAACACTGAAAAAAATTAAAGGGCAACATAACTTAGGTTGCTGCTGTATACAACATACCAAGAATGAATTTTGAGACACATTTCCCCTTCAAAAATACAAAAGATTCCTTCTGTATAATATATCTGTATAATACACAACAGCCATGAATATCTTGTAAATTATATCCTTATAAACGGTGAGTTCAGATGTCATCAGTTATAAACGTTGAGTTCTGATGTCATTTCTGTCACATGACTAACTAAAATGTGTGTATTATAATAAATAAAGTACCCCCAGTTGCAAAATATGAGGATATTAGAAGTTACCTTGGAGTTCCATGACCTTTGGCCTCGTGTTTTATATGGTCATGAAACTCCTCGGTAACTTATAATATCCTTATATTTTACAAGAGGGGGTACTTTATTCACTATATAATATATAGTTACGGCCTCTTTAAACACTCAGCTCTCCCGTCTTGTCAAAACCCTCTTTTCCCCTCACCCTCCATCCTCAGCTGCTGCATTTGCAGGGGGGCCAGAGTTCACCAAAATCAAATGCTCCCACAGCTCAAGGATTTAGATCTAGAGGCTTGGAGAACTCAACTTTAAGTGACCTCAGAAAGTCATTTTATCTTCTTGCGCCTACAGCAGCACATTAGAGTATCAGCTCCTCTGGTGGCTCTGATTCATTGCAGCCACAAATGGCACACACCAAAGGGAAACCTATGATCCTGGAGAGATGCAAAAGGATTTGTGTAATCCCCCCCCCCCCCCCAGTGCTGCTGGGGCCCCACTCTTCATGGCTATTTTTCTTATCTTTCAGAGTTTACGATTTCCTTTGCAAAAAGGTGAAGCCTTGCAGGAGATATAATAAAGCTTGGGGTTTCATCTGATATATCAATTCCTGAAAGCAAGAAGATTGTTAATAATAATGAAGCAATAGAATTCTTAATGAATCAGATGCAATTTGCATGTAGGACTGGCCAGATATGGGATGACTTTGACGTAGTTGGCCAGCTTAAATATATTGCAATATATGGACAAACAATCCCTGTGTTGTTTAAAGGGTAAGGCATTTTTCAGTAGCAGTATGCACAAAATGTCTCTGTCTTAAATATATTGATAATGGGTTGAGTGCAGGAGACCTCTTGTATTTGTCTATGAAGATTGTTAACTAATTGGGCACTGACCTGCTGTTTAAGGGAATAGGGGAGTTACAACTTTTTGAACTTTTTCAGGTAGTTACTTTTTCAGGTAGTTACTGAAACTTCCTGAAAAAGCCCCCTATAGACTTAAATTGAAATTGCCTGATGAGGCTGATTACCATTCAAGTCTATAGGGGGATGTTATGAGTATGGATCCATATTTTTGGAACACTAAAGACCCCATACTGCCATGCATCTACCTCTCCTATGCAAAGACCAGAGTAAGTTGTGGCAGGATCAATATGAGCAAAAGTTATGTCCTCCTAGGGCACCATCTAAGGGCAATTGGACACTTTGTGTTACCGTGTAGCCTGAAAATTGGCCCCATTGCACCAATAGATGCACCACTACTTAAATAGTCTGAAAAAGCATCCATGTGTGGCCAGACACTGCTTTTCAGATTACCAACAAACATGGAGTTTAGAGTGGGGAAAGAGTTTTGATTACAGTGCTGAAAGGTGCAGGGGCTAAACCTGCGCCCATAGCAGCACCCCATAGGCTATTGTTATGCAGCCTAAAAAAGCATCCATGTGTGTTTCCAGGAACTGCTTTTCAGATTACCAAAAAAAATGTGAAGCCTTTGAGTAGAGAAAAAGGATACATAGTGCAGAAGAAGTGCAGGTGCTAAACCTGCACCCGTTGTGGTTCCCCATAGATTTTTATGTAATTAAATTTGCACCCCTGTTAGTGTTGGTACCTCTATAGTATTTGCTTTATAGCAGCAAATAATAAGACAGAAGAGACCAAAGGGAAAGAGATTTAATGATAAAGGGGCTATACTTATGCCTGTAGCAGTGCCCTAAGACTTTAAAGGATAACTAAACCTTTACAACAAGTGAATGTAAAATTGATGAGGGTGCTAAGAAATTTTGCAATGTATATTCATTATTTAGTTTGTTTTTATTCCAAGATATTAAGGGATACATGTACTGTTAATATGAACACATTTTGTTACAACAGCGCCACCTGCTGTCAGTTTCCGACCAGTCTGACCACCAAGTAGTCAAGGAAGTTGTCAGGAGAGAGAAAGAGGCTGCTCTGATGTTCTTCTGCTTAGGAAAGATTTGAGAAAGGTTTTTATTTTTTTTCGAAGTCGAAGAACATCAGAGCAGTTTCTTTCTTTCTCTTGACAACTTCCTTGACTACTTGGTGGTCAAACTGGTCGGAAACTGACCAGCAGGTTATATTTGTTGAGTGCTACTCAATGAGTTGTATTTGCTGAGTAACAAAATGTGTTCATATTAACAGTACATGTATCCCTTAATATCTTGGATTAAAAACAAAATAAATATTAAATAAAGAATGTACATTGCAAAATTTCTTAGAATAGCACCATTGTCAATTTTCCAATTACTTATTTTAAAGGTTTACTTATCCATTAATGTAAGTGTGTGTGTGTTCAGGCAGTGCTTTTCACGCTACAAATATTGGACCTCTAAGAAGAGGCTGTAAGGCATATCCAGATACTGGGAGCCATAATTTACACTTGGTACCTCTACAGCATTTGCTCTCCAGCTGTCAAAAAATCAGAGAAGAGAGGAGAGGAGGCCAAAGGGAAAGAACTTTAATGACAGTGCTGAAGAGATGCAGGGGCCAAACCTTAGTGATAACCTGTGCAGCAGGCTATAACTCTGCCCTTTCAGGACTTCTGTACTGATAGGGAGACTTTGAATTTAGCCCAGAGACAGACAGGCGGCTGTACAAAACAAATGGCTCCCCTCCCAGGAGTCCAAGACCATAAAGAAAATCCCAGTTAAAGAAAAAAACTGCTGTGTTATGTAGATAAAGGGAACGTGGTGACAGATCTGCATCACGGAGGGTCAGGGATAAAGAGTAGAGGGGGGCCCCAGGACCCATAATTGAAAAAGGGTAGATTGAGTAAAGAGAACACTCATTTTAAATGAAATAAGTAAAATACCAGCATTGTGGTACACACTGTTGTTGAGGTTGAACAAACACATCCATCAAGTTCACCCCTTCACTCTACTCGGAATCACTGTCCCTAAGCTCTAGGGGAGGCACGAATACTGTCGCTTTAAGAATCCTGTAAATATGGTAATGCTATTAGGGTGCCTTCCAGGGTCTGCATGTCCCCCCCATCACGTGGTTCTGTAATCAGTGCTAAATATCATAGGAAACCAAATAGCGCATATCCACATACAACTCAGGGCCAAGCTATTTACACCATCCCTGCAGGATTCTGATCATTTACATGGTACATTCCTGTGCCACAGAAACCATGTACATGTTTATAAGGGGCAAACCAAGAATTTGCTTGGGGGGGTCCCATTTTCCAAATTCTTGTAGAAAAACTCTCTGTATAAAGTGACTTTAGGGCTCATTTACTATTGAACCAACAAGGGCAATGTTGGTGTAGCTAAAAATCTTTTACTCAAATACAGGGGAATTTCTACGCATTACAACATCCATTACTAAAAAAAGGGGGCAGAGTCGTTATGACGGGTGTGAAATATAGCCTACAACTCCCAGAATCCTCCATCCTCCAGTGCTGGGCGATAGAATTCTTTTTGCCACTGCCGTATTACATTGTGAAAGCAGATTTTTCACTTCAGATATCGGAATTGGGTTACTGTACTCCTGTAACAAATCATTTTGTCAGCGAACCATTTATTCAACATAAGTATGGCTATTATCTGCTATTCACTGTATCCTTGTACTTTATAAGGAACAGATTATCAAACTGAAGAGGAGAAATAAAGTGTTTTGGTCTGAAAATTATTATACTGAGTATGGGACAGGGTTCTATACTCATTGTTCCCTTTGTGCTTCAACATTAGATCATAATAACCACATAGATAATATATATACCCAGGGCACAATGTAACAAGGAAGGACCCAATGGGGAGCTAAGAAAAAAGGTAGCGCCAAATTGCAAACTGTGTCCCAGCATAGAATTCAGTAAGTTATAGCAAACTCCTAACAGGGTTACAGATATATAGGAACATTGGGGTAACAGTCACCCTGCTATAGTTCCAGGGGTACCCAGGGTACAAATAAACACTCACCCCAAATCTCCCCCTAACTGGCCTTCAGGCTGGGCCCCCTTAACTCATAACAAGGTTAAAGGTATATAGAAACATTGGGGTAACAGTCATATAGTTGCTATAGTTCCAGGGGTACCCAGGGTACAAATAAGCACTCACCCCAAATCTCCCCCTAACTGGCCTTCAGGCTGGGCCCCCTTAACTCATAACAAGGTTAAAGGTATATAGAAACATTGGGGTAACAGTCACCCTGCTATAGTTCCAGGGGTACCCAGGGTACAAATAAGCACTCACCCCAAATCTCCCCCTAACTGGCCTTAAGGCTGGGCCCCCTTAACTCATAACAAGGTTAAAGGTATATAGAAACATTGGGGTAACAGTCACCCTGCTATAGTTCCAGGGGTACCCAGGGTACAAATAAGCACTCAACCCAAATCTCCCCCTAACTGGCCTTCAGGCTGGGCCCCCTTAACTCATAACATGGTTACAGGTATATAGAAACATTGGGGTAACAGTCACCCTGCTATAGTTCCAGGGGTACCCAGGGTACAAATAAGCACTCACCCCAAATCTCCCCCTAACTGGCCTTCAGGCTGGGCCCCCTTAACTCATAACAAGGTTAAAGGTATATAGAAACATTGGGGTAACAGTCACCCTGCTATAGTTCCAGGGGTACCCAGGGTACAAATAAGCACTCACCCCAAATCTCCCCCTAACTGGCCTTCAGGCTAGGCCCCCTTAACTCATAACATGGTTACAGATATTTAGAAACTTTGGGGTAACAGTCACCCTGCTATAGTTCCAGGGGTACAAAGAGCACAAATAAGCACAAACCCCAAATCTCCCCCTAACTGGCATTCAGGCTGGGCTTCCAGAAATGTCTAGGAGACTAAGATTCAGGTCCATCTTCTAGCTGTCTATCCCTTGGCTCTTGGTGATCCCTCTTTCTGGTTTTGGTGGCACTTCACATGCTCATTGTGCTCTAGACTGCTGTACGTGATTAATGGACATGCTCAGTGTTGTTTAGTCTTCATTTTACAGTGTTTCGGGTATGAGGCCTCCCTGATAGAGGGCTCCTGTATCTCTCCTGTTCAGCAGCCCAATACATAAAATACAATACTTCTACTGGTGGCAAGTGGGGACAGGAGGGTCTGAACTGCAGGGAGTGGATAAGGTGGACTCCAGAAATGGGACTGGATTGTCGGAATTGTAATTGGATTAAGCAGGGAGATTCGCAGCTTTGTAACACTGTGTTTATTATTAGAGCCATTTCCGTGGGTGAGGAGGTGATGATGTGGCTACTGTGTGTGTGTGTAATGTATGGTTTGTGCAAAAAAAGCCGACTCTGGAGTGGATTGCAAGTGACAGAAAAAATCCATTTTATCTGCAGGAAAAATCATGTTTTTGTTGGCACAGCAGAGGGGTTTGGGGGGCTCAAGTGCAGAGAGGCATGAAAATGATGGAAAATTGCAACAATAGTTGTGAGTCCCTCCACAAACAGTCAAGATTATTTAAAATAATGCAAAAATATTTATTAGGACATAGAACAGCCTAACGTGTTTTGTGTCAGTTACGGCACTTACTCATAGGCTCAATAATCTTGACTGTTTGTGGAGGGACTCACAATTGGAGTCAGGAAGGAATTTTTCCCCCTCTAAGGCAAATTGGAGAGGCTTCAGATGGGTTTTTTGCCTTCCTCTGGATCAACTGGCAGATAGGTAGTTAATAAAAAAAAAAAAAAAGGTTGAACTCGATGGACATGTGTCTTTTTTCAACCTTACTTACTATGTTACTATGTTACTATGTTACAACTATTGTTGCAATTTCGTGGATATGCACCTGTGGACTGGGGTGAACTTTGAATATATCCCTCCCCCCGCCCACATAAACAAATTTTTGCTTGCATGCATAACTTATTGCAAACTTTTTGATTGTGGTAGTGCACATACTGCCTCCTGGGACCTGTTCTTTCTGGGGGTTTTTTATGAAAATGGTGGGCTCATATCAGGGGGAATCCCTATTCTAGCAATTTAGGCTTCTACAGAGGCAGCACATTTATACTGCACACAATTCTCAGTATCAAAGTGGAACTGTCCTGCAATAGTACTGAACCACCGTCACCCTCTCCCAACTGAAAGTGTCAGCCAGGGACCATTGGCAGTTGGCAGCAGGTGGTGCAGAAGACAGAGAAGCTGCAGCCTTCAACACGATTCCCTCCATCAGTCGTCGTTCCCATAGCTGTTAAGCTGGCACAAGCCTGGGTGCCCTAAGGCTTTCCCAAGAAGGCACTGAAACTAGCCAAGATTAGTCTATAATTAAAGGCACATTGCCTGTGTTTATTTGTACCTGAAAACAATTAGTCATTAAGTAAAAGAATAAATAGAATCAATGCACACCTTAGCACTAAGGCTTCTGGCATGTTGCCGGTGGAGAATTACCAGGAACCTCCCCCTCCCCCGTGCCTCCTGTCAATCATTTGGATTGCCAGTGCCAGCCAAGTCCCCACCAACATATATCATGTGCATAGGTTCACTATATACTTTGGCAGCCTATGATCACAGTGGGCATGGTGCAACCATGAGGAGAGAACTAGACGGATCCAGGGAGTGTCCAGGCATAACTAGACGTGTTCAGGGTAGAACCGGGGGATGTTCTAGTTTTAGCGTCATTCGATAATACAAATGTTTGGGGGTGCACATATAAAGGGCGCTGCAGCTGTTCTATTCTTTGAGAAGGACATTCTTTGATACCACAGAGCTACATTCTGCGTTTTGGGGATGTTCCGTACTCAATAACTTAGAACCCTACAGATATACGATTGCAGTGATAGCCATCATTCCCACCCCATGATGGTCCTAGAACCATCCCTTCCACCTAAAATCGCAATTTGTGAAGTTCTTACCCAGTACTAAGAATCTGAGTGTTACATTTGCTGTCTCATCATCATCATCATGAATGACCTGAAAATCCCTCGGCTTAGATGAAAGAGCTGGGATTCCCCATTTCCACTGATTACCAGCATATGATTCTTCATTAGCTCAAACCTACAATTAATTCCTTCGTTAGAGATTTAGAGTCCGAGCTGGGCCGCGCCGGGCCCAATGCTGATGTGGACTGGTGGCTAAAGAAGGCCAAAACCTCAGGAATCTTTGCCACTTGTTTGTTTTCATGTGTAATCAGAATCCCCCCAGCCCGGCTGGATCTGCTTATCCCCTTATTGATACAACATGTGAGCCACACAACTGGATTCTGGCTCTGATACCCTCTCCCTTGCCCCCTCTCCCTCTGCAGCCAGAAGAGCTTTATATATCTCCTTGTTTTGAAGTTTTTGGAGAGAGTTGAGGCTGACAGATACCGAGGGCTGCAAACCACATGTTAAAAGGTTCCGATTTCTGCCTTGCACCCCCCGGCCTCCCCTCCCTTTTGTTCCTTTAGGGATCCAGATGTGACAGGGAAGGTTTTTCTTTTAAAGTCAATCACACATGGGAAGCAAATGGAGGGGAAATTGAGAGTCCCTGGCACCAGGGCTGAACTTTCAGATATCCAATAACTGAGGACAAGGGAGAACAGGCATTTCTGACTGTAAGAAAGAGAAGCTGATTTCCTTTGGCCTCCTTAAGGGACTGATATCCACCTTTTCATTGCTGGCGGCCTGTAACGCAATGCCAAGCGTGTGCCTGCGCTGAACACAAAGGAGCTGATCTGTCGAAAAGTCCCCTCTGGTGTGGGGGTAATGAAGGACCTTTATAGATTCTACTGGCGGAATTATATTGTATGATTTATGGGTTAAAAAAAGACAAATAAGCATTATGTTTAGATTGTAATCTCTTGTGACCAGGGCCTGTTCATCCTGTTTTATTCTGATACCCTAAATCAGGGGTGCCCAAAAGGTAGATCTGGATCTACCAGTCGACCTTTAGCTGGTGATCAGTAGATCTCAAGACACTGTCAACAAACAGCTTGTCTAGATCACCCTTCTGCTTTTCACCCTTCATTTTTCATTCATATGTTATGGTTACATAAGAAATAGTTGTTTGTTTACATTTTCTCACACATCAATATTTAAATAATATTTTCCATGGAACAGAATTCTAACAATGCTTTTATGGATGTAGATCATAATGGGACAACATCACTAAAAGTAGAACTCGCATCAGTAAAGTATAGGCTCTCCTGCTATAAACTTGCTGGTGCCATATAAATAAATGATGATGACCGGGGGTGCTGGCATCAACTTTAAGGTTCCCCAGAAGCCTGGAAGAACTTAAACCAACCGAACACGGTGCGATATAAACGACCAGTTGATTCAGTTACTTCGTTTTGAATTGCCATTGGTTTTAATGAACCTCAAGTGAGTATAGGCTTTATTTATAAACAGGGTTTATATCCCCTTTAAGTTCAGAAGGCATTTATTTACATGTCTAAACACTCCGCAGAGACGCTGAGGAGATGTCCATAAAGGAATGACTGCAGGAATATCATGCATCTCAGCGGTGCAATAAATCACTGAGGGCTGCTTTGTGATGCTATTACAGAGTGCTGTATGGGCAGACAGAACATTTATATTGCCTTGTCTTTGAAGCACGATTAATTGCTTTGCCCCCCATCCCTCCCAATGCTCAGTATTTGTTACTCAGCTTGTTAAAAGCAAATATTTTCGTTTCCTCTACGCTCTCTTGAAAAGGAAAATAAAAAAAGCACTATATTGGCACTTGGGGGGCTATTTACCTTGAAGAGTAAAGTATAAAGGAATTGCTTGTTTGCACTCATACGGAACATTCCCTCGCTGGAAATCTGAATATATATGAAAGCAAGCGCTGCCTTATTGCTTGTCCCTATTAAAGAGATTGTTCAACTTTAAATGAATCTTTAGTATGATGTAGAATGTACATCTGCATTTGGTTTTAATTTTTTATTATGTGTGGCTAAACTAGCAACCATGCACTGCAGGGGCATTACTATAGAGCAGTGATCCCCAACCAGTAGCTCATGAGCAACATGTTGCTCTCCAACGCCTTGGATGTTGCTCCCAGTGGCCTCAAAGCAGAGGCCTATTTTTGAATTCCAGGCTTGGAGGAAGTTTTAATTGCATAAAACTAAGTACAGTGCAATGTTGAGCCTCCTGTAGGCTGCCAGTCCACATAGGGGCTCCCAAATAGCCAATCACAGCCTCTATTTGGCACACGAGGGACTTTTTCAGGCTTGTGTTGCTCCCCAACTCTTTTACATTTGAATGTGGCTCATGGGTAAAAAAGGTTGGGGATCCCTGCTATAGAAGAAGTAAGCTCATTGGTCGCAAAGGGGGTGGGATGGGGAAAAGGGGGGCCCTGACCACATGGTCTACTTCCTCTACAGCCTTCAAATTACCTGCCCTGGCTCTCTTTTTCTTTATTTGACGCATTTCTGCCTGGAGAGGCCTGAAGAAAAAGATGAATAATAAAAAGTAGCAATAACTATACATTTGTAGCCTTACAGTGCGTTTGTTTTAGATGGGGTCAGTGACCCCAATGTGAAAGCTGGAAAGGGTCAGAAGAAGGCGATAATCAAAAAAAACTATAAAAAATAAATAATGAAGGCCAATTGAAAAGGTGTTTAGAATTAGCCACTCTAAAAATGATTCAAAGTTAACATAAAGGTGAACCAACCGCTTTAAAGAGAAAGAAAGGCATATTTAATCAGGGGGTGGGGTGGGCAAAAGTTAGGCACCCCCAAGTCATTTTATATATACTTACTTCACACCCGAGACGATGCTCCTATCAGTAGAAAACTGCAACGGTCCAGGGGTTCTTCCAGCAAGCACCACGGAGCAATTGGGTTCCTTCTTCTTCTTTCTTCAAATTTCCCGGGGCAGACACATGCGCAAGTAGAACAAAATAGCCGACTTCTTTGAAGAAAGAAGAAGCTGGAAGCCAATCGCTCTGCGCTCTGTAGTCCTGCAGCCGGTCTACAAAATCGAGTACCCTGCGGAATGAAGGTAGGATTTTCAGGTGCGGGAATACATGCGGGTCGGGTTGCGGGTCTCATCATAATTTCTTATCTAATGTTATATTGTCTACATTTTAGTCCTTTTAAAATTTCCCAAAACGTCTTGCTGTCCCCGCCCACTTTTGATGACGTCACTTCAGGCTTGCGGCAACATCACTTCCTTTTTGATGGTGGTCAGCGGGTTGTGGGTTGGGTTGCGGATAAGGCAGTTGCGGGTCCGGGTCAGGTAGCGGATCAAAGTGGGTAAATATGCGGATTGCCGTTCAGGTTGCGGGCTGCGGGTTAGAAATTGGTTCCCTGCAGGACTCCACTCTGTGGTGCTCGCTGGAAGAACCCCGGGCTGGTGCAGTTTTCTGCTGCCTAATTTTTGGCACCCCAAGTAAAGAGTGCCTTTCCTTCTCCTTTAAAGGATAACTAAACCTTTAAAATAAGTTAATGTAAAATTGATGAGCGTGCTATTTTAAGCACTTTTGTAATTTACATTCCTTATTTATTTTGTTTTTATGCCAAGAAATGCCAAGATATTAAAGGATTCATGTACTGTTAATGCATTTTGTTACAACAGTGCCACCTGCTGATCAGTTTCCAACCAGTCTGACCACCAAGTAGTCAAGGAAGTTGTCAGGAGAGAGGAAGAGGCTGCTCTGATGTTCTTTTGCTTAGGAATACAATTAGAAATGTTTTTCAAATCTTTCCTAAGCAGAAGAACATCAGAGCAGCCTCTTTCTTTCTCCTGACAACTTCTTTGACTACTTGGTGGTCAGACTGGTGGGAAACTGACCAGCAGGTGGCGCTGTTGTAACAAAATTCATTCATATTAACAGTACATGAATCCTTTAATATCTTAGAATAAAAACAAATTAAATAATGGATGTAAATTACAAAAGTGCTTAGAATAGCCCCATAATTCGTTTTACATTCATTCATTTTAAAGGTTTAATTATCCTTTAAGGTTAACATAAGGGTTGAGCATTCTGGGAGTGGTAGTTTTTAAAGTAAATTAGACTGAAAAAAAATTTAAATTTCCCTTTCACAACCCCCGGTCCGCCCAGTTATGCTTTGGGCCCACCCAATTTCAACATTAATGGCCGCCCCCTTTACAGGCCAGCTTCCCCTAATCCACCCCAAATCCTCCTGTGTTTATGCTAACATTGGTATTTTTTTAAAAATAAAAACTATTATTTAAGAGTTAAACAGCCAGGCTTCATAAAGGAAGCAAATCAATCTCCAAGGAAACAAGGCAAAGACTGTAATCACCTTGTCACGGGTGAGTGATGTCATCAGTCTGTGCCCAGTAAGAGTACAATGAAGTGCCTCACAGTTTCCCTACAGCCACAGTGTATAAAATGTACATGCAGCAGGCAAATGAAAAAACAACAGACGTTGTATATTTGTATTGATTTAAGGGCCCTTTGGGGTTATATATATACAGTTAGTGATGACAGGCTTTTCCACAGAGCCAACGAATCATCAGATATTGATTTCACACAAACACACATTTCTTCCCACAGAATAATAACCGTCCTTCTGGCCAAGACTCTTCAGCCCTCAAGAGGGGGGGTCTGGATTTTAGGCAGGGATCAACAGGATCCAAGGATTCTATTGTGATCCTTAAAATCATCTTCAAGTGCAGGAAGAATGAAAACGACACCGTTTGTGGAGCGTGAATATGCATTAGCGGTTGGATTCAGCCAAATCTTTTGTAAGGAATTCTGTATTCAAATAAATCAAAAAATGATGGATTTGGTGCAACCCTGGTTTTATGTAGTGCAAAGAAAGCTCCTTACAGGGGCCCCTTGCTGCTCCATCTTAAGCAGGGCCAGAACTAGGGGTATGAGGCAGAGTAGGCATGTGCCTGATTTAAAAATCGCAATTCCGTCCTGTTAAGTTACCAGGAGCAGCTTTTTGCCTCCCCAGGTAATGGCCTCATGGCAGCAATGCCCCTGAGTTTAGCTGGTAAATTAGAGGTCAAGGCCAGGGGCCCAAATTACATATTTACCGGCAATGTACCTGGAAGAGTCTAGTATCTTCCACCACCCACACCGCCTGCTGCGCCTGCCCCCCTTAATGTAGCATGCAAGCACATCCTTTGATCCAATACGGGGATCAGGACACGTGACCGCATATCATGCCACTCCTTAAAGGAGAACTAAAGCTTTAGCAGTAAAGATCTGTGTTTTCAAAGATGCCCCAGTAGCTCCCCATCTTCTTTTCTGCTGTTTCACTGCACATGCTCTGTGCTGCTGTCACTTAGGGACCCACTCACATTATAAACAACACATAGAATAGAAATGTCACAATATAAGGCTGATTAGTAATTAATACAGATAATTACTACATGGCAGCACAGAAACCAGTGCAATTAGCATCAGAATTTAATAATCAGCCATGTAGCATCAGCTTATATTACAGACCAACCTCATTTTCTGCTGGATAATAAGTGATGACCCCTAAGCTTAGCTTCTCAACAGCTGCTCAGAGCCCACTGAGCATGTGAGTGTCACAGACACTTTCCAAGATGGTGACCCCCTGTGACAAGTTTGAAGTCCTGGATCATTGCTGCTATTGAGAAGCTGAAACTTTAGGCTGGTGCAATAAGTTCAGTATATAAAACATGGCAACTTTAGCCACATTAATTTTTAGGGTTTAGTTCTCCTTTAATTTGTGCCGCCCTAGGCCTGGCCCACAATACCCTGTGGTATTATCTGTGCCTGTTTATGGAATTGAAAACTCAGAGGCTAAGGTGCTGACTCCTTTAGGGCTCTCACACACGGGCGTTTTTATGCGTTTGACAAGCGTTTAAACAAGGGTTTGCGCATACCTACCAACATTTTGGGAAAAAAAAAAGTTACCGCGCACAGTGCGTTGAATTTTTGACCACGCCCATTTTTGTGGCCACACCCCATAATTACCATGTTCATTTTACAAAATTTGGCAGGTTATGAAAGTTTGAACATATTTCTGTGGTTCTTTTCAGTTATTACAGTTTTGCTAATGAAGGTGAATTGCCCTTTAGGGTCAAGGCACACAGGCAGATTTGGTGAGATTAGTCGCCCGGCTACAAATCTCCTCTTCTTGGGGGCGACCAATCTCCCCGAACTGCCTCCCCTGCCTTCCCGCCGGCTAAAATGTAAATCGCCGGCGGGATGGCACTCGGAGCGATTCATTTCGCCTGAAGTTTCCTCGTGAGGCAATAACGAACTTGCTCCGAGTGCCATCCCGCCGGCGATTTACATTGTAGCCGGTGGGAAGGCAGGGGAGGCAGTTCGGGGAGATTAGTCGCGACTAATCTCCCCGAATCTACCTGTGTGCCCTGACCCTAAGGGTTAGTTCACACGAGGAGATTCGGATCGATTTTGTTGCCTGGCAACTAATCGCCTCTTCTTCTGGGCGACAATCTCCCAGAACAGCCTTCGCGTGTCTTCCCATCCGCTATAATGAAGAAGAGGCGATAAGTTGCCAGGCGACAAAATCTCCCTGAATCTTCTCGTGTGAACTAACCCAAAAGCTGTGGGTCTAACTTCTCCCAAGAGACCTGTTATCTTATATTGTTACAATTACTTATTTGCTTCAAATAATTGTTACCAAAAAAAATTACTCTCTGCCAAGAGCCAATTAATTTAGCAACATTGTTTCTTTTTCTGCCTGTTCAGTGCAGAGAAAATCTGGACTTTCCAGTCGAAACGAGGGACTGTGGGTTGAACTGTCAAAAGAGGGTCTGTCCCTCTAAAAACGGGACAGTTGGCGAGGTATGTTTGAGCATGGAAAAACTCATTAGTTAATTAATTCCATTATATTCTGAGTTGTGTTTTGTTCGGTTGACCATTGAGTGTGTTTGATTAGACTCAGCATGCTGCATTTTCTTGTGCTTGACGCATGTTCCGCTATCAATAGAACAGTGGGTTGCGTTTAGAATGGAATAAATGCGCTTAGCTGTTTCAAAAAATGTGTTTACATGCAATATGTGCTCAGTGTGGGTTTGAAAAATGAATAAGCAAACACCCGTGTGCAAGAGCCCTTAAACAATTAAACCGACCAAGATCTTAGATGGCAAGGAAATTGCAAACTGCTGAAAATCTGACCAGATCAAACCCAACTTCTGTACACATTGCAAGACGAAAGATCTCTTATTCTGATGAGATCCAATTCATGTGGAAAAGACAATAATAAGAAAAGAGAATGACCAACAACAATCACAGGCATGAACGTGCTACTGGGAACCCTAGAGGTCCAAACACAAGACAGGACTTTCACTATCCATGTGGACGTGGTTGGTAAGAGGTGAACTCAGCTTGAGATGGTGAATCCAGGTCCCAGCAGTATGAAAATATACAGTATATTTGTTGATAGGGAAATTGCTCATTTACCCCCTTATTTAGCATTTTATACAACAGCTTTAATACTGATGTGTGATGTGATGAATGGACTGATGGGTTCCTTACAGCCTTACAGAGACACACAAGTTCTTGGATAAATATATAGATATATAAGAGAATCATTTAGAAGAAAATATTGAGAATCTCAGATTTACTCAAAATCCATGTTAGAGGAAAACGTCTCCCCCCCCCCCAGGGTGTGTGAATAGAAAGCCTTCAAGATATGGAGAGAAATGTGTATATCGGGTTTCATGTATTTGAGAGTGGTATGTCGCCCAGCAGGAATCTCACAGATTTATGCTACAACCATAATATGTAACTGTAAAAGCAGGGGGGAAACATGAAGGAATGATTTACAAAATATCAAAACATTTGCAGCATATTTCACTAAAATGACCAAAAGCCATGAATAACCATGAATAAGCAGCGGTCCTGTACTGCTTTATGGCAGCTGAGATTCTAGCTATCTGTATAACAGATCATTCTGTCCCAGTGGCTGCACAGATCCATTCTGATCCCCATTGGAAGCAGCAGTCCTGTCCTGCTTTATGGCTGAGATTCTAGCTATCTGTATAACAGAACATTCTGTCCCAGTGGCTGCACAGATCCTATCTGATCCCCATTGGAAGCAGCATTTCTGCCCTGCTTTATGGCTGAGATTCTAACTATCTGTATAACAGAGCATTCTGTCCCAGTGTCTTTGCAGATCCTATCTGATCCCCCTTGTAAGCAGCAGTCCTGCCCTGCTTTATGGCTGAGATTCTAGTTATCTGTATAACAGAATATTCTGTCAAGGTTACACCAATCCAATCTAATCCCCGTTGCAAGAAATGATATGAAAACAAATGAAAAAGAAAAATGTTTTGGGATTATTCATCCTTTTTATTGCATTTCATTAATAACTCAACTATGCACTCAGGATGCATATCTTTTGCTGATGCATGCATATTCCAGAAACATATTTATATCAATAACAACGCTATATAACAAGTAGGCATAGAGTAGATAAGTCAGTGTCAGCCCTGGTTCTTACTAGGTTAATATAAAAGTGCGGAGATATTG
The DNA here is from genome assembly GCF_017654675.1 of Xenopus laevis. Taxonomy (NCBI): domain Eukaryota; kingdom Metazoa; phylum Chordata; class Amphibia; order Anura; family Pipidae; genus Xenopus; species Xenopus laevis. The sequence continues at coordinate 16,154,494 of NC_054378.1, forward strand.
AAACCTTTCTATTCAGTGTTTTTAATCCTTTAATTTCAATAATTTGTCCCGTTAGCAGTAGTTTAACATATAACAGCAGCTGCCTCATGGTCCTTGTGTAAAAATGATAATTTGCCTGGTTATTGTACTTTATTCACTTTATCTTGTAGAATCAGAACAAATAATTAATACCACACATCAAGCGTTGGGATTAAAAAATTGCAATCCCTGGAATAAAATAATTTACTGCGATGTATAATATGGGTTTACATGTATTTTAGAATAGAGACACAGTCAGACTTTTAAAGACTATTAAAGGGCGACTGTTGCATTCAAAGTGATTCTCCGCCAAAACTGGGGGCTAATAGAGTTTACACTCTAATCAACTGCTGCGATATACAAAATAATACTAAATGGTACTAAAAATGGCACGTAGGGAATGTGATCGAATCATCCAACCCCCTGACACTCACCCCATCTCCATACACAGGGGTGTTCCCCACACCTAAGCACTTGTTTAATGCAAAGCAACTTCTTAAAGTGAATCAGGACCAAAACATCCGTCTGGCAGTCATTCCTTAAAGGGGTAGCCCAGCTGCAGGGGATTTGTCTCATACAAACACTGGAGCATTCACTTAGTGGTCTGATGCAAACCAGTCGTCTTATTTAGTCTGCTTTTCGCTTTAAGATGGACAACAGATAAGGGAATCGGGTTCCATAAGGAAGAGGTACAAGCTAGATGATGACTTGCATGAATGTGGCTATAGGGGTGTTTTGTTGCAGCTGTAAATATTTATGTAACATTTTCCTGACTTTACTGAATGGAAGGTGTTTCAGATTGTGTTTTTTCAACTGGGAACTATTATAATGTCTTAAAAAATGCCTGCTTTTTTTTTGCAGGTAATCCGTAGTCCTGCCCTACTTTATGGCTGAGATTCTAGCTATATGTATAACAGCATTCTGTCCTACTGGCAGCACAGATCCTATTTGATCCCCATTAGAAGCAGCAGTTCTGCCCTGCTTTATGGCTGAGATTCTAGCTATCTGTGTATAACAGAGCATTCTGTCCCAGTGGCAACACAGATCCTATTTGATCCCCATTAGAAGCAGTAGTCCTGTACTGCTTTATGGCTGAGATTCTAGCTATATGTACAACAGAGCATTCTGTCCCAGTGGCTGCACAGATCCTATCTGATCCCCATTGGAAGCAGCAGTCCTTCCATGTTTTATGGCTGAGATTCTAGCTAACTTTATAACAAAGCATTCTGTCCTATTGGCAGCTTGGATCCTATCCGTTCCCCATTGTGAGTAGCAGTCCTGCGGTACTTTAAGGCTTTGCTTCTAGCATCTAAAACCAATTTTACATCACTTTAGTTACATAAATGATATGTAAACATACTGTACACACCATAGCCCAACAATTTAACAGTATTGTAGCAAGGAATCACTGCCACCTCAGTTTTAAATGTCTTTTTATGAAATTAATTTAGTAACAGAAATATACCCAACACTACTGACAATGTTTATAAGCGCATAAGTTTAAAAAGTTAATAAAAGTTATATTTTGGAACAAGAGGCTCCCTTTAACTATGCTTTGCTATTGAGTTGGCTTGCTAACCTACCATTCCAGTAGCTTTGCTTATTTGGCAGTTTATTTCTCCTGTTTATTTGCATTCCTGCAATAAAGAGTGGTCTGGGACTGCGAGGAGACCAACACAAAGAGCAACTATTGCCTACATGGCTATAAACACGTTGCAGGAGAACCGCAGAGATTCATCACCAGAACACAGCTGTCTACTGACTACGGGTTACTGAGATAAGGAATTGGGTTTTCAAAGCCTGTTTTGGGTTGTTACCAATTTGTTCCAAGGCTGACCACACCAACACACACACACACACACAGGGTTCATATATTTGTTCATTGTGTAAACCAGTGATTGGGTCACATGGGAACCCCATGCAGAATCATTGGATGTGGACTGTATCCATAGCCCAATAAGTTCCTTGGCTGCTGAGATTTTGTGCCTGGCCCTATCAGTGATTTGATAAGACCTATTGGAAAGTCAGTGGGGAATGACATCAGTCAAACAAAGGATGAAACTCTGATGCAAGACTAAAGTGTCTAAAACTGTACAGAAAGTACAGAAAATGGCAATAAAGTGAATAAAGGGAAATGATGATATTACAAAGAAGGGTGTACAGATTGGGGGTGATAGATAAAGATGGGCAGTAAGCTTTGCTCTTCTTTTCCTCTGTAGTGTATACAATAAAACAGAAACAAGAAATCATTTGGAATTCAATAATAAGCACCTGTCTTGAGGCCACTGGGAGCAACATCCAAGGGGTTGGTGAGTAATATGTTATATACGAGCAACGGGATGGGGATCACTGATGTAGTGAGTAATATTCTGAAACAATTTGAAATAGGTTTTAATTTTTTTAATTTGTGATTTATGAGTTATTTTTATCCAGTAGCTCTCCAGTTTGCAATATCAGCCGTCTGGTTGCTACGGTCCAAATTACCCTAGCAACTATACACTGAATGGAATATGAATAGGAGAGGCCTGAAAGATGAGCAACATCTTTCAGACCACAGAGCATTTGTTTTTTAAATGAGGTCAGTGTGACCCTCATCTGAAAGCTGGAAAGAGTCAGAAGTTAATTATAAAAGCTATACCAAATAAATAATGAAGACCAATTGAGAAGTTATTTGGAGTTGAGCGTTCTATAACATATTAAGTTAACTAAATAGTGAACACCTCATTAAAGAATAACAATGAGATTTACCTATTTTATTATTATTATTCTTTACTTATATAGCACCAATATAGTCTGCAGTGCTGTACAATAGACAGTGAATTTATATATACTGTATATTTATATATATACTTACCCAAGTGTCACCAGCACATCTGACCATCTGACCTATGTAATAGTTTCTGACTGGCACACCCTATATTAAAAACTTTTATTTTATTGCTGATACATTGCACCAAAAAAACAACTTTTGGTCCTCTCAGAGCCCTTTCTTAAGTCAAATAACAAACCTTAACTACCCATAACCATACAATTCAAATAGATTAGTGCCCCATTCACATTTAAGCGATTAACCAATCAAAACACTCTATATCTCTAACCATATCTGGTCTTTTGTGCTGTGCTGTGCTAGGGCATCTATAACATACTTTATCTATAATATAGTGTAAATACTTTATATAAATACTCTCCCAATCTAAAGTTTGTGTCAGCAACACATTTTCTCCATTAGTTACGTGTCCAATAAATATTCCCGTAATAAATATCTATGTTTAAATGTAAATATTTGATTTGTTTAAATATATGGAGTGTTTTGATTTGTTAATCGCTTAATTGTGAATCAGGCACTAATCTATTTGAATTGTAAGGTTATGGATATTTAAGGCTTGTTAGAATGACATTGTTCAGGTATGGGACCTGTTATCCAGAATGCTGGAGACATGGGGTTTACCGGATAACGGATCTTTCTGTAGTTTGGAACGTCATACCTTAAGTCTACTAGAAAATCATTTAATTATTAAATAAACCCAATAGGCTGGTTTTGCTTCCAATAAGGATTAATTATATCTTTGTTTGGATCAAGTACAAGCTACTGTTTTATTATTACAGAGAAAAAGGAAATCATTGTGAAAAATTTTGATTATTATTATGTATACAATGGAGTCTATGGGAGACGGCCTTTCTGTAATTCGGAGCATTCCATATTCTGGATAATGGGTTTCCGGATAATGGATCCCATAACTGTATTAGCTTTGAGAACGGTATCAATGTTGTTGTTTTTTTGGTGCAATGTATCAGCAATAAAAGTTTATCAAAGTTTGAGAAAGGCCTTGAGGTAGGCCGAAACGTTAGTGTAATAAATATTTTGCTTTATTGTTTTTATTTTCTTTCTTGATGTGGATTATTTGTTGATGCTGCACTCAGACATATTTTTGGTATATATATATATATATATATATATATATATATATATATATATATATATATATATATATATATATATATATATATATATATACATATATACATATACACACACACACACACACACACTCAGGTAGCGGTTTTGGCCTAATCGCTGACAGGCAGTTTCTTTTTTTATTTTGCCCCACTCCCTTATTTTTGCATAAACATCCATCTGTTGTTTATGGCCCATTTCACGGCATTAGGAAGCGTGTTCTATTCCGTCGGAAGCGTGCAGGGGGAAACACGCCCGATGTGATACTTTGGGCAAATAAATAAAATCTGCTGTAAAAAGCCGAATGCAGACTGACAGCCAAGACGGCTCATGTTCGAGAGGCTCATTACAAGCCCCATCTTTCTCTCGCTAAAATAATAACCTTATGTGGGGTTTTTTTCTTTTGCTTTTACATTTTTTTTTTCTTCTTCCCCTTTTCCCAATGAAATCCCAATTCCAAGCGCGGCAGTGGAAATTCCAGCTCTCCGTTCCTGCTGCTGAGATTTTCCTGTGAATATTTTCGCCTGTCTTTTTTTAATATAAAACTCCTGACAAAAAAATATATATATATTTTATCCCCAGATAGTAAATCTGCGCTCACATCTGTTGAGCGGAGTGGATATTCGTCCCAGATTATATAGATCTAATGTAAATTACGCGGCATATCTGAAAACAGATCACGTTCTAATGAAAATACGTTGCGGGTAACCGAGATTTCATCAGGCTCCGTGCCAAGCCAAATGGGCAAGGGGAATTATTGCTGCTGCTAACGGGGGATATATACCTTCCTGGCTTGTCCGCAACACCTCATGTAAAATACGGGTAATCCCTTTAATCCCCCCAGTATTCTATGTGCAGAAACATTAAAGTCGACTGTAATTCTCCACTTACACGTTCAGAATTTAATATGAAATAATATATGATTCCATAACCCTGTAGTTTGATTGTTTTGCTTCCCATTTACGGCTCAACCAGGCATGCAGAAACGAGGCGAAAATTAATTAAAGGGTAACTCCACCCCTAAAACTCTTCTTGGATAACGAAAGAAAATATCATTCTAAGCCACTTTCCGATTTGCCTTAATCGTTATATAGTTAGTTTTATAGTATTTATACTAACTATAGAATTTAGTAGCACAATAGCTTTTGACGTTATGCTTGTCCAAGAAAGCATGCAAGCCCCAAATAATTAAAAAGGTTTAATGGTTTTAAAGGTATTTATACGTGTAATTGCACATTGTATCTGTCTGGCTGTTTGTAGTTTCTGCCCTGTTCTGCTCTAAACAAAGGCTACAAACAATGAAATGTACAAATAAATCTGAAAATGTCAAATTAATTTAATCAACATTTTCTATAGGTTTTTGGAGTCTCCATAATTAATATACTGTGCAGAAAATAGTTGCCCATGTCTTAAATGACTGCTGTCCAATACCCAGAATCCTCCCTTTCTTGCTCAGTGCCACGGTTTATGCCACATTGATGGTAGAGGAGAATAAAAACCCTTGGTACAACTACAGGAAAAATCAATGAAAAACTAGACAACACCTCATCAGGCAGGAGACATAATATTCTTATGAGCAGTGAGAGTTGGCAAGCAGAGTTTTACATTTTGTATGTTTTTCCCCCTATTTATTTCTTCTCTTACATATAGACTGTACTCAACTGTGCCAGTGCTTATACATTGCACTGATTTAATGTCCTTGTTAATAATGACAAGCTGTATATATATATATATATATATATATATATATATATATATATATATATATATATATTGGGGGCAATGTGCTAGTCTAGTTGATAAACTAGATAAATACAGATAAATACATCTTTTATAGATGAGATAGATCAAATGCATATTTTGAACCTCTGGAGGTTCAAAACTCTGTATAGTTATAGGATCTGTTATCAGGAATGCTTGAGACCTGAGTTCTATTTAGAAGGCTAAAAAGCTAGACAGACTTGAGACTGTAAGCTCTTGTGAGCAGGGCCCTCTGATCCTATTTTATTCTGTAACCCTTGGTTGTTAAATTATTGTAAGGTCCCTGTATGTTATGAATTACTGTAAAGAACAGATTATAAAAAAATAGATAGGAATAAAGAGAGAGAGAGAGAGAGAGAGAGAGATAAATAGATAGGGAGAGACTGATAAATAGATAGATAGATGATAGATGATAGATAGATAGATAGATATAGAGAGAGTTAGATAGACAGACAGATACATGGATAGATAGATATAGAGATCGCTAAAGAGAGATAGATGATAGATTAGATAGATAGATAGATAGATAGATAGTGATAAATAGATAGATAGATAGATAGATAGATAGATAGATAGATAGATGGATGGATGGATGGATGGATGGATGGATGGATGGATGGATAGATAGATAGATAGATAGATGGATAGATAGATAGATAGATAGATGGTAGATAGTTAGATAGATAGATAGATAGATAGATAGATAGATATAGAGATACCTAGAGAGAGAGACAGAGACAGAGACAGACAGATAGATAGATAGATAGATAGATAGATAGATAGACAGACAGACAGACAGACAGACAGACAGACAGACAGATAGATAGATAGATAAACATAGATAGATATAGATATAGCTAAAGAGAGATAGATAGACAGCGCCGGATTCGCTGGGCGGGCGCCCCTAGGCCGTGTGCTCCGCGAGGTCCTAGCGCGCGCTTGCACTACCGTATGCTGGCGCAAAAGCGCCAGCGTGCGAGCGCCGAAGCACTGGGGAGCACAGGCGGCTGGGCGGCATGCCGCCCCCAAAAATGTGCCGCCCTAGGCCAGGGCCTATGGGGCCTCGCCACAAATCCGGGCCTATAGATAGATAGATAAATAGATAGATAGATAGAGAGATAGATATATAGAGAGAGAGATATAGATAGACAGACAGTGGCTTAACAAGAGTGCGCCTGGCCCCCCTTCAAAAGAAACTTCAGAGGGGCCCAGTGCACTCCGACCCCATCCTCCCGCCCACTTCCTGCCCCCGCCCACTTCCTACCTTGCCTCCGCCCACTCCCCGGCCAGACTCTGCCCACTATCTGCCCTGAGCCGATGCTCTCTGCTTTCCTGCCACAGGTAAGAGAGCGGCTGGGGGGGGGTTTTTCTTGGCTATACTTACACTACTGTAGATAGATATTAGAAGCCAGAGGCAGGCCAAGCCGACCAGGTGCCCAAGGCAACCTGGCCGGCCACCTCGCCTCCCCTGTGTGCACTCAGCAAATGTGCTAGCACCTGAGCTCTGACATTGTGAGCACACAGGGGGAACAAGCAAGTGAGCGCCGAGATCGGCAGCAAGAGTCAGTGTCGGACTGGGGGGCCCGGGGCCCACCGGGACTTTTGTCAAGGGCCCCCCTTGCTGAGCCGCACTTTACCGTGCAGTGCGCTCCTTTCCTTCTGTGCGGTGCTGGTGCGCATGCGCAGACGGTGCGGTGCTGGCGCGCATGCGCAGACGGCACGGCGCTCCGGCTTTTTTTTTTATTTTAAATAACACGATTGGGGGTCTGGCCCGGCGGGGGCCCATGACGGGTCGGGGCCCACCGGGTTTTTTCCCGGTTTCCCGCCGGGCCAGTCCGACCCTGGCAAGAGTTACAGAGCTTTGACTAGGGGTAGGCAGACCTCTTCTGCTTACCCCTAGTTCTGGCCCTGCTAGAAGAACTGGTAAATAGACAGACTCTGTCCATTGGTCCATAAAAGAATAGGAAGATCCACTCGCCAGCACATAGTTAGACAGACTGAGCAACTGAATAAAGAAAGAGTAAAATGCGGCCCTTCCCCAGCCATAGCCCTATAGCACTGCGCTGAGCAGAAAGAGACATTGTATATCTTATATTATCTGTAAGTTATTAACTGTAACACATGGCGGGAGGTGAGTCTTCATGTTCCAAATAAGAACTTTACATCTGCCCCTCTGCGTCTCTTTTTATAAGGTGCCTACAAGCCTTGGTTTCTATCCAGGGGTGTAACTACAGAGGAAGCAGACCATGCGACTGCAGGGGGGCCCAGGAGGTATAGGGGCCCTATGAGGTCCTAATTCATATACAGTTTAAATAAATATTGGTAAAACTGGTCAACCTGGGGGCCTGAAAAATAATCTGCTGTGGGGCCAGTAATATCTAGTTACGCCACTGTTTCTATCCCATTTTCAGCCTCAGCTTTCTAAGTAAAACAAATGTTTTTGGGAAGCAGAGTAACACTCCACAGAACCATGAACATCAAGGCACTGGCTATACTGCAGCTCTTCCCCTTCACTTTATGAGATCTGAAACCCTGCTGAGCTCTGCAATCTCCTCCAGGCCTCGGAGGGCAGGAAAGTGGGTCGGATACTTAGAGGGACTTGATGTTCTTTCTCACAAAACAGTCAAAAGAAAAAGTCTGTGCACAATGCGATCCTGATGCCATATTTATATGGACCATCACATATGGAAAATATCTGCTCCAGCAGCGGCGTAAAGTCGGTTCGAGAGATAGTCCGTGGCATAGGTGGTTCCTAGACCCCAAGGCCTACAGATTAATGTTTATGATCTTCAAATCCTTCCGATTGATGCCAACAATTACATTTACAGGCGTGTCATAAAGCACCAACTGATCAGCCTTTAACATGGCTAAGTATCCACATAAACTCCCTGTTGTCCTATGAGCCATAAAACTCACATAGAGAGATACTAGAAGAGACAAGCAGGTGACATATATTACATTCCGTTTATTATCCGGCACTGAGACCCTGGAACAGTTAACGGTGAGGGATACTATGTAAAAAAACGACAGTAACTCTTTTTTTTTGGTGTTTCATGGAAACTGAAGTTAAAATAAAAAAAAGGCACCAACCAAGTTCAGTCTTTGCCAAAAGAATTTTAGACCCAATCCTAACCCCAAAAGCTAGCATTCTTGCCACAAGTGTTTTAAGTATTATAAAATTTGAAAAGCCGCAAAATAAAATAAGAACTGCCCTGTCATTTAGGGGGTTATTTATTATGGTCCGAATTTTTCTGGTCGGACTTCTGAAGTGGAAAATACCTTTTTTTAGGAGGAAAAAAACCCACAAATTTTCCGGAATTTACTAAAGTCCGATCGTGTTAGGGTCAGACCACATAGGGCGTTTTGGGGAGATTTGGTCGTCTGGCGACTAATTGGCTCGTTTTTGTTGCGCCCAATCTCCCCAAATGACTTCCCTGACTCTGCGCTGGCTTAAATGAAAAAACACCGGCGCTAATCCCACGTGGCGGTTCGTTTTCCGAAAACTTAGGTTTCAGAGTGCAAAATCTAAAAAAATGTGGTATTAGTTTTTTTTTACGATTTTATTGTGACTTTTTCCCGCACAAGAAAAAATTGTCAAAATGTATTGATAAATAGGGGGGAAAAATCAGTAATAAATAATAACTGTTAATTGTTAATATTACAGGTATGGGAACTGTTATCCTGGGGTTTTCCGGATAATGGATCTTTCCGTAATTTGGATCTTCATACCTTAAGTCTACTAGAAAATCAAGTAATTATTAAATAAACCCAATAGGCTGGTTTTGCTTCCAACAAGGATTAATTATATCTTAGTTGGGATCAAGTACAAGCTACTGTTTTCTTATTACAGAGAAAAAGGAAATCATTTTTAAAAATTTGGATTATTTGGGTAATAAAGTCAAAGTCCAAGTAAACTTTATTGTCATCTCAGCAGTATACAAATATACAGTGAGACGAGACGACGTGGCTCCAGCTAGTACATAACACAATAAATATGTAAACATGAAATGTGCATGAAGTCTATGGGAGACAGCCTTTCTGTTATTTGGAGCTTTCTTGATAATGGGTTTTTCGAATAATGGATCCCATACTTATTATTAAATAGGCAGGGTCAGACTAGGCCAGCCAACCACCGGGAAAAAACACAGTGGCCCCAGCTCTCATGGCCCCACTGGCCCAGACCCACTCTCCCCAGGCTGCACTCCTTCGCTCCTTCGTGACCTTCTCCCCCGCCGGATCACATGAAAAGACGCGGAGTGAAAAGGTATACGATGGCGGGAGAAAGTAAGCGGAACAGAGGGGGCTTTGAGGTTTGGGCAGGGGGCCCCTGGGGGTGGCAGGGGCCCTGATGCGGCAGCCCGGTGGGCCCAACACCCCCTAGTCCGATGCTGTGAACAAGCCAATATTTAAAGGTATATGAATTACCATTTCAAATTTTAAATACTGATGGTATATGTGGCAGCTGCTCTTATAACACATAAATGCAAGAAATAAAGTAAGATAGCAGGAGAAACCCCCAAAAAGGCAGTTTATAGTCATACTGTAAGTCCAGTTTAGACATTTAAGCATAAAGGCATTAGTCCCTCAGCTGGCTCTTCTGCATTGCTCAAGGGGCCATATTGACTCCCACTGAAATTACCAAAATGGATTATTGATCAAGGGTGTAAATGAATACAGTTCAAATGGTATTGATAAAAAGGCAGAAAACAGAACCAATTTTACATTTATGGAACTTTTTAGATTGACCTCAGTCCTTCAGCTGGCTCATCTGCATTGCTCAGGGGCCACAGTGACTCCCACTGAGTTAATAAAACCATTTTGCTGATAAACAGTGGACGTAAAAAGTAAAATAGGCAGAATACAGTGGGTCAAGTTTGCATTTACGGAACTCCTTGGTTAGACCTCAGTTCATGAGCTGTCTCTTCTGCATTGCTCAAGGGGTTATATTGACCCCACAGAGTTACCAAAACGCATAGTTGATCAACAGCGTAAGTGAATTCACATCAAAATGAGACGGAGGGGCCGTACTGATATAAAAGGCAGAATACAGGGCCAAGGGAACTTTCTCGTCTATATATACATTATTCCTTTTATCCTGAAGCTAAATTTAAGCTTTTGTCCTAAAAGTTTTTGTTATTGGATGAACTTTCAAGCACACAATTGAGGGAGCCAGTAAATATATATGTATTGCAAATGTTAACCCCCCCCCCCAACTGTGGCGGTTACATACATACAACAAATAAACATTGTTGTGGCAATTTATTAAATATCTTATACAAGCTGGGTGCCAAAGTGATATATAGTGGCTTTGCCAAGAAACTTGACGATACCCAAATATCAGTTCAGGATCACTCATTCTTTTCACAGCTGTTGAGGGGGTTCAGGGACAGGCAAAGCATTGGAGCAGTGAGGAGTTTAATTCTCTATAACAAGTTTGGTGCACGGCTACAGCCTGAATGGTTTTAGTTATTTGTTCAATGGAGAAGAACATCAGCAAATGAAAATAAACTGCAGAACATTCTGAGAGGCTCCTGTGTATGGATCCAGGGCTCATCCGTATTTCTAGCACCAACGCTTAATGCTCAGTGGGGGCTTCTCCTGTGGTTTGTTCATCTCTAGTGCCTTTATTGACCAATAATCTAATAAAGACCAGCCCTATGTGTCTATGAAAGCTGGAAATGTAAACCGCACCTGTAATTGGAATTATAATAATCAGCCTGATATGAAAATACTTATGTTTCACTCTACGTGTGATTTAAAACTGTGTGATTTAAAAAGTATTTTTAAAAATAATAACACAGAGTAGCACATAATCCATTATATCAAGTGTAAGGGGTTCTGTGACCATATAAAGACACAAGGCTGCAGGCCGAGTTATACAGGGAACTCTGAGTATTACTCATGTATGATAAGGGATAATATACCCCCTACTGTAAATGATAAGGATATTAGAAGTCACAGCGGGGTTCTGTGACCATATAAAGGCACAAGGCTGCAGGCTGAGTTATACGGGGAACTCTGAGTATTACTCATGTATTATAAGGGATAATGTACCCCCTACTGTAAATGATAAGGATATTAGAAGCCACTGAGGGGTTCTGTGACCATATAAAGGCACAAGGCTGCAGGCTGAGTTATACAGGGAACTCTGAGTATCACTTATGTATTATAAGGGATAATGTACCCCCTACTGTAAATGATAAGGATATTAGAAGTTGCTGAGGGGTTCTGTGACCATATAAAGACACAAGGCTGCAGGCTGATTTGTACTGGAAACTCTGAATATCACTCATGTATTATAAGGGATAATGTACCCCTACTGTAAAATATATATAATTTGTATTGTGTTATTCATAGCTTTACCCATATTGATTGCAACAGATTGCTTGGCAAGTAGCTAACACATTGCTATTTTAATGGAGATTGTGTTACTGTTAGATGCTGAGTGCTCCCTAATAATAATACGACACAAGAGATATTACCCGGTGCAAAGTACATTGTACACTGACTTCATTTGTAAAGTGATGGACTCCTGCCTATTCTCCAGCCTCGCACGATCTCTATACGGCCTCGTATAATGTAATGTGACAGCTGCTGACATACACGCACTGATTATACTCTCTTTACTTTTTCAAGCTCCGGCCCATCTTGGTGACTATAAACCTTTTCAGCCAACAGACCTGAGTCACGTCCCAAAAAAGCCCAAATCACAATCCACTGATAAAACAGGACCTGATTCTAAATATTTCTAAGGGACAAAAAAGGATAAAAAGAACACAAATGTTTCCAAGTACAAAAAATAGAAAAATGATCCCACGCACAAAGGCTCACAAGCTCTATATGATCTATATTTATATGTTACAGTATAAATCTGTATCTAGAGAGATGGAAATAAAAAACACTTAATTAAATATGAAATTCATCAAAACTTTAAGGATTTCTTTATCTTGTGAATACAGGTATGGGAACTCTTATCCAGAATGCTCGAGACCGGGGGCTTTCCGGATAACAGATCTTTCTGTAATTTATATCTTCATACCTTCTACTAGAAAATCATATAAACTTTAAATAAACCCAATAGGCTGGTTTTGCCTCCAATAAGGATTAATTATATCTTAGTTGGGATCAAGTACAAGTAACTGTTTTATATTTACAGAGAAAAAGGAAATCATTTTTAAATAGGACCAAGACGGCCTTTCCGTAATTCAGAGCTTTCTGGATAACGGATCCCATACCTGTACCTGAAAGATGTATAATATTTTCACACACTTTTATACTGTATTTCCGACACTTTTTTTTTCAATTCTGGAATCAGCAATTTATTTTAAATTAAATTATTTGATTTAAAAAAAATCTTATTATCTGCTTTCCTAAAATATTTGCAGATTTTGTACAAATGGATTCATACATTTTTTTTGGTGCTAAAAAGGGAAATTCATTAAGATTCATTTTAAAATTCCCATTCCTAGCTCGGCCCATTTTTATTTTCAAAACTACACCGAATACGAATAAAGCTTTGATTTCGCACAAATTGCAGAATTTCAGTGCATCCCATCGGCAGTTTAATCTCTCTGGTTCTCTATACAGGTATGGGACCTGTTAATCAGAATGCTCGGGACCTGGGATTTTCCGGATAATGGATCTTTCCATAATTTGGATCTCCATCTACTAGAAAACCATATAAACATTAAATAAACCCAATAGGCTGGTTTTGCTTCCAATAAGGATTAATTATATCTTAGTTCAAGTACAAGCGACTGTTTTATTATTACACAGAAAAAGGAAATCATTTTTAAAAATCTGAATTATTTGATTATAATGGAGTCTATGGAAGACGGCCTTTCTGTAATTTGGAACTTTCTGGATAAATGGTTTCCAGATAACCTGTATTTCTTTTTTCAATTCTTTTTCGCCAGCTTCTCTATTAATTTCATTATCAGACGTCCATGCCCTCAATTTCTAGAAATATTTTAGTTTAAAAAAAAATTCTAATTCTTTCTGTCTTTATTTCTACCTTTTTGTGTTTTTCTGAGTCAGGCTTGGCTAGATCATTGGAGAGATGTTTGAGGCTAAGAGAGAGCTAATTCTGAATATTTTTGTTCTCTATATTTTCACAGATGTTTTTTTTTATCACAGGTTAAAGGGAATTCCAATATTATCATTATGTTCAAGAGCAGATGCATATCCAAAAAGGAGGATGAACTTTAATCTAAATTTAGAATTGTTTTATAGATAAATTCCATTCCAAAAAATGTTAATTAAAAAAAAATTCTTCATCCCAGCGTCTGATTATACTGCGATTCCTTAACAGCCACCGCTTGCATTGGAATTTTTTATTTAAACAACGCAACGATAGGGCAGCTCCTTTTTCGTGACAACGTCGATCATCAGAAAGAGGGAAAATGCTACAGGAGAGTTTCTAGATAATTAGGATTTGAATTGTATTGACAGCATCGAAAACAAAATTTGTGCAAGGGCGTCTTTCAAATAAAGGAAATTGTTGCTGTCAGTGCATGGGCCCCGCTGGTCTGTGAGTGTCTGCACATGGCGCCTGGGAGACCCGTGCAAAGGCAAACAAACATTTAAAGGGGCATTTTAGCTAAATAGTAACAGGAATAAACAGTCACCTTGTGTTTACTCAAGCATGTCACCCCTGCGGCCTCATTATGGGCCCTTCCAAAGACATTAAACTGTCACTGCCTGAGCCACAGCCGTGATATACAGCCCCTGCTTAATCCATGCTGCCTTCATATAAACCATATATAAAGTGAATAAAGTACCCCCTATTGTAAAATATAAAATATATATAAAATATAAAATGATGAGGATATTATAAGTCACAGAGGAGTTCCTTGAACATATAAAAGCACGAGATCATGGAACTATGAGGTTACTTCTAATATCCTCATATTTTCCAACAAGGGGTACTTTATTTATTATAATACACAAGTTTTAGTGAGTCATGTGACAAAAATGACTTCATTACTCACCGTTTATAACTGATGACATCACTAGTCACCGTTTACAAGGATATAATTTACAAGATGTTCATGGCTTTTGTGTATTATATATATATATATATATATATATATATATATATATATATATATATATATAGGCAACTGCAACCAGGAAAGTTTAAGACAGACAGACAGACATTGTGTTTAGGGATCCTCCCTGCTCATTGCACTGACCACAGATTAAAGAGCTGGGGGGGGATAAGCCAATTAACCAGCTAACTGCCTGCCGTGAAAGCAAGCAAATGCCATATTCAAAGAACTGATTGTTCGTGCCAAATGGGGGGTTCGGTAGGCTGGGCACCCCCTTACCTTGCTAAAGTAAAAAGAAATATTGTCACAACAATGTATTGTAAAATGCCCATGTATTAAAAATCAACAAAGCCTTCCCTGACTATATAAAAGGCACACAACATTCTTTTTTACAGGTTATGAATCCCTGAACAATGACTTCTAATATCCTTATATTTGTACAGCAGGGGGTTCATTTATAATTCATTGTAATAACAGCACTGAAAACAGATTCTGACATCGCTAAGCACTGTTTGTAAGGATATATTTTACAGAGATTCCATGGCTATTTAAATATATATACATTGGTTCAGGTATGGGATCCGTTATCCGGAAACCAGTTATCCAGAAAGCTCCAATTTAAGGAAAGGCAGTCTCCCATAGACTCCATTTTACCCAAATGATCCGAATTTTTAAAAATGATTTCCTTTTTCTAAGTAATAATAAAACAGTAGCTTGTACTTGATCCCAACTAAGATATAATTAATCCTTATTGGAGGCAAACCCAGACTATTGGGTTTATTTAATGTTTACATGATTTTCTAGTAGATTTAAGGTATGAAGATCCAAATTATGGAAATATCCATTATCCGGAAAGCCCCAGGTCCCGAACATTCTGGATAACAGGTCCCATACCTTTAATTAATATTTAGCACAATGCACTTTAATTAACCATTTATTGGTGGGTGTGAAACAATAAGGTTAAGATTTTCACTTCTTGTTTTACATCCTGACGACGGTTCCAGGTGGATCGAAACACGTTGATGTCTTTTGAAATTCAATAAATGAATCATCGGTCTCTACTTGCATGTCTTCTTCAGGATTATGAAAACCACATTCATATTCCTGAAGAAGGCTCGCTGCTCGTAAGGAGGAGCCGAAACATTGAATAAATGTTTTCGTTTTTTCACTATTGAGAAAGACCTGTGAGTGCGGTTATTGTCCTGTATTATATACAAATATTTATATATATCTGTATATCTGTGAATTATTGTCACCAGGAGCTGTAAGCTGGTACTAGTAATAGGTCCCTCCATTAGTATGGCAGAGAAAGAATAGATTATGGAATATATATATTTATAAGCTGGAGCCTATACATGGGGAAAGACGTGTGTGGTTCTCTGTTATAAAGGGAACGGCAGGAGGGATTCCACTCCCAACAGATAAGTACGTGCCAGCACTACGAGAAACCTTGAAGTCGGTTGCCAAGCGGAACCTACTATCATCATATTATGGGGCATGAAACTCCAGTGTTTGCGTATTAAATATTCATGTTATCAAATGTCTATAATCATGGATAATTTAGGGAGTAAACACAGAATGTATCTCCTATGGTTTGATTGTATCTTGTTGCTGTGAGATGAGAAGCAAAAGATTTGTTTCATTTATCCACTTTATCAGTTTACTTTTCTGTCTTCTGAGTGTCGTTTATTTTCTGTCTAGCATTCTACCTATTTGTTTATGAATATCCCTGTCAACTACGTGTTTGTCTCTTATCCTACACTTTCTTTCTTTCTTTCTTTCTCTCTCTTTTTCTTTCTTTCTTTCTTTCTTTCTTTCTTTCTTTCTTTCTTTCTTTCTTTCTTTCTTTCTTTCTTTCTTTCTTTCTTTCTCTCTCTTTTTCTTTCTTTCTTTCTTTTTCTTTCTTTCTTTCTTTCTTTCTTTCTCTCTCTCTTTATTTTTCTTTCTTTCTCTCTCTTTCTTTTTCTTTCTTTCTTTCTTTCTTTCTTTCTTTCTTTCTCTCTCTCTCTTTTTCTTTCTTTCTTTCTTTCTTTCTTTCTTTCTTTCTTTCTCTCTTTCTTTTTCTTTCTTTCTTTCTTTCTTTCTTTCTTTCTTTCTCTCTCTCTGTCTCTCTCTCTTTCTTTCTTTCATTCTTTCTCTCCCTTTCTTGTCTTCATATATTAATTATTATCAATCATATATTTTCTGTCTGCTCTCGACATGTCTTTTTCTTTCTTTCTTTCTTTCTTTCTTTCTTTCTTTCTTTCTTTCTTTCTTTCTTTCTTTCTTTCTTTCTTTCTTTCTGTCTACCTTTCTTTCTTTCTCTCTACCTTTCTTTCTTTCCTTCTTTCTTTCTTTCTTTCTGTCTTTCTCTCCCTTTCTTGTCTTAGATTCATATATTAATATTTTCTGTCTGTTCTCTATCTATCTATCTATCTATCTATCTATCTATCTATCTATCTATCTATCATCTTCTCTCTCTCTCTCTCTGTCTATCTATCTCTAATGGAGTAGCCATCTCCACAGCAGTATCATGTAGAATGAAGGAAACTGAAGAGCCTTCCAAAGTAAATTAATGTCGTTTTTTTTATTGAAGCACTACATGTTTCGGATCTCCAGGATCCTTGCACCAGAGGAAGGATCCTTGAGATATCTTTCTATCTCACTGTGTCTATATCTCTATATATCTCTATTGATCAGTCTCTATATTTAGCTAAGAGTGCAGGCAATACAATTTATTCCTTTACTTGGTGGAAAATTCAAATAAACATTTAATGAATTGCCCTACGCTCTGGATCCATTGAGTTTATTATACAACAAACTGCACTGAGTAGGTGAGTGTATCTCTATAGGAAGAGTTAGGAATCGGTCATGTTTGTCTAATTGTTTTCATTTTTAACTGAGCTTGTAACCCCCCCCCCCCAAGCACATGGATTCCATCTGTGTAACTGCCGGGGGAATCTATGAAATTGCTGGGAACAAAAAAAAATTTTTTCCAATATTATTTAATTGTTCCAGAAAGATTGTTTTCTATTTATAAGAGATCTAAGTCTCCTCTGCACTGGGAGCTCCATGCAAATAAGTGAATAATCCCTGTCTCTCCCCCCCCCCATCTCACCCCAAAGCAACGGCTCCAAGTGCGAAACGCGTAAAATAAAATGTAATCGCATTCAATTTAAGGGCAGAGTGCATGCTTCTGTAAATGTGACTGATCCCGGATAAAAGGCTGTAAAATAGATGGACTGGCAAAATTAGCACTCGGAGTAATTCCCTTTATTTGGGGGTGGGTGGGGGTGATTCTTATTAAATACAGGTATGTTACACATTGTGCCGCACAATAGGTCACTCTCCCAGAATAAATGGGTTTATTGGCAAACAGTTGTATTTCATTATTAACCTAATTCTATTATTTTTTTGGGCGGCAGTTGGAACTTTCTATTGGCTCTTCTGACAGTTTCCAAATGCACCTATAAAAATGGTTACAGAAACTCTTTCCTAAAAAAAAAAAAATCTAAATTTTTAAATAAGCTATTTCTGACTTTTTATGCTGAAGACCCCCGTTGAGACATAAATATATATATTTTTTAATTCATATTTTTCACTGAATTTTTCTTTTCAGCCAGGAGGGATAAATATGATTTTATTTAATGAATAGCAGATACAGCAGTGTGTAAATATTATAAAGGCAAAGCTGTCTATAAAACGCTGGTATGCGAGGCTGCTGCTTCCAGGGCTTGGGTGTGGGAAGATAATAACATGCACATTTTGTTTTATTTGGATAAAAAAGTACACTTTCATTCTGAAATTAAATTACAAAAAAATGGAATTTTCTATTATTAGATTTTTTTAAATGCTGGATTTTATTTATATAAAAAAATTCAATTTGAGACCCCCCCCCAGAGCTTAATTGAAAACAGAAAGCGGCGGAAGGAGGAGGAATAGATGGGAAGTTCTATGGGTGCAGCTGAATGTACTGGAGTACTACAAGGTCAGGGAATTATTGGGGTACACATAGGGTAAAAGTTGACTTACCGTAGCAGGGTATCAGGGGGTCCCCGGGGCTATCCTGTACTTTCAGGCTGTCTGATGGGGATTTGCAAGGGGTGCTCTGCATGTAGAGGTGAGACGGCTGCTGCTGGTGCTGATGGGATGGGTGATGTGCCTGGTACTTGGAGAAGGAGCCTTGCTGCTCTCCTGTGTTGCTCTGGGCACTGGAATCCAGTGATTGGCACTCTTGCTGGAAAGAGCCCCTGGACTTGTCTCCAAAGCCTTGTCCTTTACTGGCCAGGAAAACTGGGCTAAACTTATCACTGGGCTGGAATGCCCTAAAAGGAGAAGTCTGTAGCTCCCTGCCCTGCAGAGCTGGGCTATAGTAACAATCCATGGCAGGGGGATCACAATAAGACACACAGGGATCAGCATTCATTCCTAAAATAAAAGGCCCAAATGTCCTTATTTTTTTGGAGGGCACCAATGCACCGGGAGCCTTTCCCTCAATTCCCTCCCCCTCTTTCTCCAATTCACTCTGTCACTTCCCTTTCTCTGCTCTTATTTGTCTGATTCTGCTCTCTACCCCTCCGTCTCCCCTGTCTGCAAATTCTCTCTCTCTCTTCACTGTCAAGTCTCTTGTCTGTAAGCTTACACTCTACTGCCTGCTACTTTGTCTTCTGTCTATAAGTGTGCACTCTACTGCCTGCTAACTAGCCTTCTGTCTATAAGCTTGCACTTTACTGCCAGCTAACTGGTCTTTTGTCAATAAGCTTGCACTCTACTGACAGCGAACTGGTCTTCTGTCTATAAGCTTTCACTCTACTGCTTGCTAACTGGTCTTCTGTCTATAAGCTTGCACTCTACTGCCAGCTAACTGGTCTTCTGTCAATAAGCTTACACTCTACTGCCTGCTAACTGGTCTTCTGTCAATAAGCTTGCACTCTACTGCCTGCTAACTGGTCTTCTGTCAATAAGCTTTCACTCTACTGCCAGCTAACTGGCCTTCTGTCCATAAGCTTGTCTCCTAACTGTCAGCTTGAACTGTCCAATACACTTACATTCTCCATTCTGTGCAATTCTGCTCTTTCCTGCATATGGGCAATTTCTTATTTAGCTCTCCCGTGTGTAACTTGGTGCTCTCTTGCACTTGTATGTTGCTGTTTTCTGATTGAAATCCTGCTCTCTCCTGTCACTAAGCTTGCTCTATGTGCCTGCCTGCAAGCTTGTAACTGCCAGTTAAGCTGCACTTTGTTGCACGAAAGCTTGCACTCTCTTCTCCTCTCGGCAAACTTGCACTTTCTCGTGTTCCCCTCTGCTCTGTCTCTCCAAATCCCCACCCTGCAACCTTCTACTCTCTCTCCCACAGCCTCTTTCCCTCTCCAGAAGACCTCGGGCAGACTCCCAGCGCGGAGCTAAATCCTCAGCAGTAGTTCCCAGTCGGAGAGGCGCAGGATGCGCGCAGCCAGTGTTGTGATGCGCCCGGTATAGCGCGGATCCTCCTCACTCTCATTAATAGGAGGGAGGTGACACGCAGGGGCCGGGGGTGGGAGTACTCGGGCCACAGGACATTCTCTATGGACAACAAATCTATTTCAGCTCAAAAAAGAAGAAACAAACAAACACATGACATTAATGTAATTAGGGACGTGAATGCGCTTTTGTCTGCGCTGCGCTGGGAGGGACACGGGGCATTAGGTGTCGGGGGTCGGGTTTGCTTTGTTGGGGGGCTGCTTGTGCCCAGCTAGAGAAATGGGGTCGTGGTATTGTGTCCTGTCCTTATGTCCTGAGTTTTGTTGGCAGGATTATTCCTATACAGCAAATTTATTATACACAAGGATCGCTCTGAATTCTTCCATCCTCCTGCCGCCTTATCTATATCTGCAGGAATTGGGTCATTATTTGACATTGGTGGATTTTGTTTAGACGTTTCTTTCTGGGGGTGCTCATTGCTTCCTATATATACAGCTGCAGAATAGAAGGATTCAGAGGGGCCATTGCTTTGTTCAGCTGCAGGACAGTGGGGTTCTGGGGTTTCCATTCTGTATATAGAGCTGCAGGACAGTGGGATTCTGGGGATCCCATTCTGTGTATAGAGCTGCAGGATAGTGGGGTAAATGGGTTCCCATTCTGTATACAGAGCTGCAGGATAGTGGGGTTCTGGGGATCCCATTCTGTATATAGAGCTGCAGGATAGTGGGGTATATGGGTTCTCATTCTGTATACAGAGCTGCAGGATAGTGGGGTTCTAGGGTTCCCATTTTGTATATAGAGCTGAGGGATAGTGGGATTTTGGGGATCCCATTCTGTATATAGAGCTGTAGGATAGTGGGGTTCTGGGGATCTCAGTCTGTATATAAAGCTACAGGATGGTGGGGTACATGGTTTCCCCATAGAACTGCAGGATAGTGGGGTTCTGGGAAATCTGGAATATTTCTGCATTATAGTGGGAGACATGCCTATCTCAGCTTTTGGATCTGGGATTCAGACGATGGTGGCGATGTTCGATCAGCCCCCAGAATTTCAATCCATAGTGACAGAATAGTGGGGTTCTGTACAGATGTACACTAGCAGAGGTGAGGTGCCCCCATTTATTTCAGAGAGTAGGGTGTGTGTTCCCTGATCACAAGCCAAGCTCCCCTCTGTGTTTATGTTTTCCTCTTATTCATTCCCCTTTTTACAATAATAATAATAATAATAATAATAATGGTGATAATAATAGTGGTGATGATGATAATAATAATAATAACAACAACAATACCCTAGTTTTGCTAAAAAAAAATAGAGGAATTGATACATACATCTGTCCTTTCATCTCTCGCAGTTCTGCAGAACAGGAAGCTACTGCTGGCCCCCTGTCGTAAGGCTCACATCAAGCCCAGCAAGGAATTATAATGATGGAACAGTACAAGAAGACTGTTCCTACTCGGCCAGTTTAACCCTGTGCGTGACTTATTAAAGAAAGTATGACAGCTGTGAAGCTAATGTTTATTTGCAATACTAGATAGTTGTAGTACCATTAAACCATCTCACTGTGCCCTCTAGTTCTCTAACAAAGATTACATAAAGAAAACATTATTACAGATGCACAAGAATTAACCAATCAGAATGCAGCCTACGCAAACAGTGCCAAGCACCTTGGTGCTATCTAGGTGGTCAATATCGAGCTGATCCGATCGTGGGCCCTAGGGCCCATCGATAGGATCCTAACGAATGGGAACAGGCGGTCGGATCACGGGACCGCTTCAACGAACAGATGCGGCCACGATCCAACGGGATTTTTTGTCCCATCCGATCGAGATTGGGGAAGCCAGTCAGGCGGCCCCATACACGGGCCAATAAACTGCCGACTCGGTCTGTCGGCAGCTTTTATCGCCCGTGTATGTCCACCTTAAAGGTGGTGATGATTTAAGTTGCCGATTAAGGTCCTTTAGATCCTTTATCTGCCCGTGTATGGGGCCTTCCGTCAGTCCTCCCCAAAAATTGCCCAGATATTGATCGGGCAGGTTTGATTTCCCCACAATCGAGGCCCAGTCCTGTCAGCACCCATTCTCATCATTGTTATCCAATCATTTGGCCCCAGGGCTGAACAATCTGATTAACCTAATATTGTCCAGCCTTTGGTGAATATATCGGGGGACAGATCTGCTCATTTGGTGGCCTTGCCAAACGAGAGGATCTTATAGTGTATGGCCACATTAACATACAGAGACATGTCATGGAAGGACAGACTGCTGTTAGTTGTTTTGTGAGAAGCTGGGTTTAAAGAATCCAGTTTTAGGGAAACAGAATATGGAGCCAGATTGACACAGATCAGCTGGGATTTTACTGACTGGACGATTTCTTTGCATTTTAATAGAGTTATGGGTCCTGCAGAGAAGTTTTATTGTGTAATATTGCTTTAAGCACACAACGCTGATGTTGCTGGACTACAGCTCCCAGCATGCTTTAGCCATTGATAAAATCATGGTACATGCTGGGATTGGTGGCTCAGAAACATGTGGGTAAAGTCAGGTTGAGCCAATGTATCAGGTCAGCAAACAGGTTTATGATTCCTTTAGCAAGGAATCAAATCAACTGCAGAGCTTACACTCTATTTCCAGTTGTTTTTGTATTTTAATTTGCTTGGATTAAATGCAATTCTTAGCAAAGTTTTCAAAAGATATGCATTAAAAATGTCTGGTCTTGACAGCTATGGAAAGCATTATTTGTTTCTCCTTTTCTGTTCTCTGGTTCTGACTCCTGAGATAATGTAGCAGTGGTAAGTGCAACCTCCAGATCAGCTGGTTCCTGCTACATTGTTTCAGGAGTAAGAACCAGCAGAGCAGGGAATAGAAACTAGCTACTGTATAATAGAGCCAGTAGAAGTGACACAATGCCTAAAGCAGATACTCTATAAGGCTCACACCAAGGGCTCAAATATTCATATTTTTCATATTATTTCATATTTTTACATTCATTCACCTGTGCTTATATTTACCTGGAAGTGAGATATATTAAAGGGATTGTTAACCCCAAATAAAAATGTTTTACTCTTGGAAGAAAATGCCATTGTAAGCGACTTTCCAACATACGTTCGTTACACATTTGTCTGGGGTTATTTGTAAATGTAATTGCCATAGAAAGACGTATCTGCCTATCCCTGTCTGCACTGCTGGTTCTGTCTCCTGAAATAATGTAGCAACCGTCAGCCATGAACAGGTCTGTTAATCAGCTGACAACTGAAAAAGTCTCACCTCCAGTTCATGGGAAGTGGTACATTTATCCACTTGGGCCCGAACCCATGAAAAAGACAAAAAACAACTCTGACCCCCAAACTTAGAGAGGAGACTCATAAGGGGATGCACTATTGGCACTTCTGATGCCAGCCTGGTAGGGGAGACACTTTTACCTCCTTAGGCCCCACCATCTGAAATAGAAATCCTTGACCCCAGAGATGTAACCCATTTATCCATTGTGATTCTTTATAATTGCAGAACAGAAAGATCTACCTGTTTTGCCTCTATAATGAACATATACAGCCTGACACCTCCAAGAAGAGATTTATTTACTCCTTCTCATTCCCCATTGCCCCTCTGATACACCCCAGCACCCCCAATTTCCACTCTAATACACCCCAGCTCTTCAGAACTCACATTTAGCCCATCTTCCTCTCAGTCTCAGAATAGAGACATTTACCTGCTTTGCCCCTAATCTTTCAGAAGAGGCACTAGCCCCTCTGCCCCCCCCCCAGTAGAGAAGAGTTTGCAGCCGGCATCCCTTGTTATCCCTTTACTGCCTCTTAATTCTTTCCTCATTTTCTCTCTCCCCTTCTCAGGATTTAATAAAAAACAAAATCAGATGGGGGTTTCCCCTCTGCCAGAGCTGCTGTGGGACTGGGATCGGCCGACTCCTTGCCTGGAACACACACTATAGAGCCCTGTCCTGGGGGGCACCCAGAAACCTCAGGTGGGTGAGTCAATTCCGTTGCTCAACCCCAGGCCTGGGCACCCCACCTTTGAGTGTATGTGTGTTGTGTGTGTGTGTGTGTGGGGGGGGGGTGGTAGTAACATGGGGCAACCCCTGATGTGTATTTCCTATCATCAGTCTCTCTCCTTCTCTCTCTTTTGTCCCTCTCTCATATCTCTGTCATTTGTCACAGTCTCATTTCTCACTCTCCTTCTCTCTCATCCCTTCTTCTCCTTTCTCTCTTTCTCTCTCTTACCTCTCTCTCTCCAACATCTCTTTCATTTGTCACATTCTCATTTCTCACCCTCCTTCTCTCTCTCATCTCTTCCATCTTCTCCTTTCTCTCTCTTATCTCTCTCTTTCTGTCTCGTTGAAGCAGTTAAGAGTATCACCCTATAGCAATGTATCTGTCACTGGTGTTACTTATTCATCTTCTTCTTATGTCGAATAGCTTCCTGCATCATGATTATTATTATTCTTATTATTAGTATTATTATTAGTAGTAGTATTGATATTATTATTAGTATTATTATTATTATTATTATCTGCTTCAAAGAGAAAGAAAGAGAGAGATAAGAGAGAGAAAGAGAGAAAGGAGAAGATAGAAGAGATGAGAGAGAGAAGGAGGGTGAGAAATGAGAATGTGACAAATGAAAGAGATGTTGGAGAGAGAGGTAAGAGAGAGAAAGTGAGAAAGGATAATATTAATAATAATATTATTAATAATATTAATAATTATTATTCTTCGTCTTCTTCTTCTTATTGTTATATTACTATTATTATTGATACTACTACTACTACTATTACTACTATTACTAATAATAATAATAATAATAATTACTATTATTATCAGTAGTAATATATTCCCACAGTTTCAGTCTATGTACCAGACAAAAATCAATTGCTACTTTGTCACATTGTGTGCCACTCTAGTGTGTGTCTGGCCTTTGTACAGCAGCTCTTGGACTGAAATACCTTTGCGTTTGTTTCTGCCTTTATTATTAGATATGTAAGCTCTTGTGTATGAGTCCCTGTGTGTGTTATTTGTGTACACGTGCGTCTTTGTCGCATGTTTGTGCTTATTATTCCTAGGTGTTTTTATCCATCCATGTAATTTTTGTAGGTGTGTGTGTTTGTTGGAATTGTGTCAGTACAAATATATGTTCATGTGCCTGTGTGGGATTTTATACAGTAGAATCCACATTTCACATTTTTTCAGGGGCCAGAAAAAATGTTGTCAAACCCAAGAAGATGTAAAAATCAGAAAAAAATGTATTATGTGTAATATAGATTGGTGGGATGACAAACGAAAAAACGATGTAAAATGTGGGAAAACCTATGTAAAATTGTGGTTTGACTGTACTGTATGAATCTGTAATTCTATACGTGTCCATGTTTTGTATTATTGTCTATTTGTGTTGTATTCGTGTGTGTGTTGTTAGGGCAGCTGCAGGCTCTGGCTCATATATATTAACAAAACAAATTCTGCGCCACAAAAATATGTATAGAAATCGCTTGAGACTTGATTGCATTAATGGAAGGGAG